>NC_037669.1:172730932-172988703 GCF_003255815.1 Theropithecus gelada
TTTTTTTTGAGACGGAGTCTCGCTCTGTCGCCCAGGCTGGAGTGCAGTGGCCGGATCTCAGCTCACTGCAAGCTCCGCCTCCCGGGTTCACGCCATTCTCCTGCCTCAGCCTCCCGAGTAGCTGGGACTACAGGCGCCCGCCACCACGCCCGGCTAGTTTTTTTGTATTTTTTTAGTAGAGACGGGGTTTCACCGTGTTAGCCAGGATGGTCTCGATCTCCTGACCTCATGATCCGCCCGTCTCGGCCTCCCAAAGTGCTGGGATTACAGGCTTGAGCCACCGCGCCCAGCCCTGTGCCACATTTTCTTAATCTAGTCTATCATTGATGGACATTTGGGTTGGTTCCAAGTCTTTGCTATTGTGAATAGTGCTATAAATAAACATATGTGCACATGTGTCTTTATAGTAGCATGACTTATAATCCTTTGGATATATACTCAGTAATGGGATTGCTGGGTCAAATGGTATTTCTAGTTCTAGATCCTTGAGGAATCGCCACACTGTCTTCCACAATGGTTGAAGTAATTTACAGTCCCACCAACAGTGTAAAAGTGTTCCAATTCCTCCACATCCTCTCCAGCATCTGTGTTTCCTGACTTTTTAATGATTGCTATTCTAAATGGCATGAGATGGTATCTCATTGTGGTTTTGGTTTACAGTTCTCTGATGACCAGTAATGATAAGCATTTTTTTCATGTGTTTGTTGGCTGCATAAATGTATTCGTTTGAGAAGTGTCTGTTCATATCCTTTGCCCAATTTTTGATGGGGTTGTTTGTTTTTTTCTTGTAAATTTGTTTGAGTTCTTTGTGGATTCTGGATGTTAGCCCTTTGTTGATGAGTAGACTGCAAAAAATTTCTCCCATTCTGCAGGTTGCTTGTTCACTCTGATGGTAGTTTCTTTTGCTGTGCAGAAGCTCTTTAGTTTAATTAGATCCCATTTGTCTATTTTGGCTTTTGTTGCCATTGCTTTTGGTGTTTTAGACATGAAGTCCTTGCCCATGCCTATGTCCTGAATGGTATTGCCTAGGTTTTCTTCTAGGGTTTTTATGGTTTTAGGTCTAACATTTACGTCTTTAATCTATCTTGAATTAATTTTTGTATAAGGCGTAAGTGATTCTGTTTCAGCTTTCTACATATGGCTAGTCAGTTTTCCCGGCACCATTTATTAAATAGGGAATCCTTTCCCCATTTCTTGTTTTTGTCAGGTTTGTCAAAGATCAGATGGTTGTAGATGTGTGATGTTATTTCTGAGACCTGTGTTCTGTTCCGTTGGTCTATATATCTGTTTTAGTACCAGTACCTGCTGTTTTGGTTACTGTAGCCTTGTAGTACAGTTTGAAATCAGGTAGCATGATGCCTCTAGCTTTGTTCTTTTGGCTTAGGATTGTCTTGGCAATGCGGGCTCTTTTTTGGTTCCATATGAACTTTAAAGTAGTTTCTTTTTCCTATTCTGTGAAGAAAGTCATTGGTAGCTTGATGGGGACGGCATTGAATCTATAAATAACCTTGGGCAGTATGGCCATTTTCACGATATTGATTCTTCCTATCCACGAGCATGGAAAGTTCTTCCATTTGTTTGTGTCCTCTTTTATTTCATTGAGCAGTGTTTTGTAGTTCTCCTTGAAGAGGTCCTTCACATCCCTTGTAAGTTGAATTCCTAGGTATTTTATTCTCTTTGTAGCAATTGTGAATGGGAGTTCACTCATGATTTGGCTCTCTGTTTGTTATTGGTGTATAGGAATGCTTGTGATTTTTGCACATTGATTTTGTATCCTAAGATTTTGCTGAAGTTGCTTATCAGCTTAAGGAGATTTGGGGCTGAGACAATGGGGTTTTCTAAATATACAATCGTGTCATCTGCAAAAGGACAATTTGACTTCTTCTTTTCCTAATTGAATACCCTTTATTTCTTTCTCTTGCTTGATTACCCTGGCCAGAAATTCCAACACTATGTTGAATAGGAGTAGTGAGAGAGAGTGTCCTTGTCTTGTGCCAGTTTTCAAAGGGAATGTTTCCAGTTTTTGCCCATTCGGTATGATATTGACTGAGGGTTTGTCATAAATAGCTCTTATTATTTTGCAGTGCATTCCATCAATAACTAGTTTGTTGAGAGTTTTTAGCATGAAGGCTGTTGAATTTTGTTGAAGGCCATTTTTGCATCTATTGAGATAATCGTGTGGTTTTTGTTATTAGTTCTGTTTATGTGATGGATTATGTTTATTGAGTTGCATATGTTGAACCAGCCTTGCATCCCAGGGATGAAGCCGACTTGATCGTGGTGGATAAACTTTTTGATGTGCTGCTGGATTCAGTTGGCCAGTATTTTACTGAGGATTTTTGCATCGATATTCATCAGGGATATTGATCTAAAATTGTCTTTTTTTATTGTGTCTCTGCCAGGCTTTGGTATCAGGATGATGTTGGCCTCATAAAATGAGTTAGGGAGGACTCCCTCTTTTTCTATTGTTTGGAATAGTTTCAGAGGGAATGGTATCAGCTCCTCCTTGTACCTCTGGTAGAATTCAGCTGTGAATCCATCTGGTCCTGGACTTTTCTTGGTTGTTAGGCTATTAATTATTGTGTCAGTTTCAGAGCCTGTTGTTGGTCTACTCAGAGATTCCACTTCTTCCTGGGTTAGACTTGGGAGGGTGTATGTGTCCAGCAATTTATCCTTTCATCTAGATTTTCTTGTTTATTTGCATAGAGGTATTAATAGTATTTTCTGATGGTAGTTTGTATTTCTGTGGGATTGGTGGTGATATCCCCTGTATCATTTTTTATTGTATCTATATGATTATTCTCTATTTTCTCCTTTATTAGTCTTGCTAGCAGTCTATCAATTTTGTTGATCTTTTCAAAAAACCAGCTCCCAGATTCATTGATTTTTTTGAAGGGTTTTTTGTTCTCTATCTCCTTCAGTTCTGTTCTGATCTTAGTTATTTCTTGTCTTCTGCCAGCTTTTGATTTTTTTTGCTCTTGCTTCTCTAGTTCTTTTAATTGTGTTGTTAGGTTGTCAATTTTAGATCTTTCCTGTTTTCTCTTGTGGGCATTTAGAGCTATAAATTTCCCTCTAAATATTGCTTTAAATGTGTCCCAGAGATTCTGGTATGTTGTATCTTTGTTCTCATTGGTTTCAAAGAACATCTTTATCTCTGCCTTCATTTTGTTATGTACCCAGTAGTCATTCAGGAGCAGGTTGCTCAGTTTCCATGTAGTTGAGTGGTTTTGATTGAGTTTCTTAACCCTGAGTTCTAATTTGATTGCACTGTGGTCTGAGAGACAGTTTGTTATAATTTCTGTTCTTTTACATTTGCTGAGGAGTGCTTTACTTCCAATTACGTGGTCAGTTTTGGAATAAGTGGTGTGGTGCTGAGAAGAATGTATATTCTGTTGATTTGGGGTGGAGAGTTCTGTAGATGTCTATTAGGTTGCTTGGTGCAGAGCTGAGTTCAAGTCCTGAATATCCTTGTTAATCTTCTGTTTTATTGTTCTGTCTAATATCGACAGTGGGGTGTTAAAGTCTCCCATTATTATTGTGTAGGAGTGGAAGTCTCTTTGTAGGTCTCTAAGGACTTGCTTTATGAATCTGGGTGCTCTTTTAATGGGTGCATATATATTTAGGATAGTTAGCTCTTCTTGTTGAATTGATCCCTTTACCATTATATAATGGCATTCTTTGTCTCTTTTGATCTTTGTTGGTTTAAAGTCTGTTTTATCAGAGACTAGAATTGCAACCCCTGCTTTTTTTTGCTTTCCATTTGCTTGGTAGATCTTCCTCCATCCCTTTATTTTGAGCCTATGTGTGTCTCTGCATGTGAGATGGGTCTCCTGAATACAGCACACTGATGTGTCTTGACTCTTTATCCATCTTTCAGTCTGTGTCTTTTAATTGGGGCATTTAGCCCATTTAATTTTTTGTGCGAATTTGATACTGTCATTTTGATGTTAGCTGGTTATTTTGCCTGTTAATTGATGCAGTTTCTTCCTGGAATCAATAGTCTTTACAATTTGGCATGTTTTTTCAGTGGCTGGTACTAGTAGTTTCTTTCCACATTTAGTGCTTCCTAAGCTCTTGTAAGGCAGGCCTGGTGGTGACAAAATCTCTCAGCATTTGATTGTAAAGGATTTTATTTCTCCTTCACTTATGAAGCTTAGTTTGGCTGGATTTGAAATTCTGGGTTGAAAATTCTTTTCTTTAAGGATGTTGAATATTGACCCCCACTCTCTTCTGGCTTGTAGGGTTTCTGCTGAGAGATCCACTGTTAGTCTGATGGGCTTCCCTTTGTGGGTAACCCGATCTTTCTCTCTGGCTGCCCTTAACATTTTTTCTTTCATTTCATCCTTGGTGAATCTGATAATTATGTGTGCTGGGATTGTTCTTCTCAAGGAGTATCTTTGTGGTGTTCTCTGTATTTTCTGAATTTGAATGTTGGCCTGCCTTTCTGGTTAGGGAAGTTCTCCTGGATAATATCCTGAAGAGTGTTTTCCAACTTGGTTTCCTTCTCCCCATCACTTTCAAGTACACCAATCAAATGTGGATTTGGTGTTTTCACATAGTCCCATAATTCTTGGAGACTTTGTTTTCACTCTTTTTTCTCTAACCTTGTGTTCATGCTTTATTTCATTCATGTGATCTTCAATCACTGATACCTTTTCTTCCACTTGATCAAATCGGCTATTGAAGTTTGTGCATGTGTCACAAAGTTCTCGCGTCATGTTTTTCAGCTCTATCAGGTTATTTAAGGTCTTCTCTACACTATTTATTCTAGTTAGCCATTCGTCTAATCTTTTTTCAAGGTTTTTAGCTTTCTTGTGATGGGTTTGAACATGCTCCTTTAGCTTGGAGGAGGTTGTTATTACTGACCTTCTGAGGCCTACTTCTGTCAGCTCGTCAAAGTCATTCTCCATCCAGCTTTGTTCTGTTGCTGGCGAGGAGCTGCAATCCTTTGGAGGAGAAGAGGTGCTCTGGTTTTTAGAATTTTCAGTTTTTCTGCTCTGGTTTCTCCCCATCTTTGTGGTTTTATCTACCTTTGGTCTTTGATGTTGGTGATCCACAGATGGAGTTTTAGTGTAGATGTCCTTTTTGTTGATGTTGATGCTATTCCTTTCTGTTTGTTAGTTTTCCTTCTAACAGTCAGGTCCCTCAGCTGCAGGTCTGTTGGGGTTTGCTGGAGGTCCACTCCAGACCCTATTTGCCTGGGTATCACCAGAGGAGGCTGCAAAACAGCAAATATTGCAGAACAGCAAATATTGCTGCCTATCCTTCCTCTGGAAGCTTCATCCCAGAGGGGCACCCACTTATATGAGGTGTCTGTCTTCCCCTACTGGGAGGTGTCTCCCAGTTAGGCTACACAGGGGTCAGGGACCCACTTTAGAAGTGAGTCTGTCCATTCTCAGAGCTCAAACGCCAGTTGGTAGAACCACTGCTCTCTTCAGAGCTGTCAGACAGGGACATTTAAGTTTGCAGAAGTTGTCTGCTACCTTTTGTTCAGCTATGCCCTGCTCACAGAGGTGGAGTCTATAGAGGCAGTAGGTCTTGCTGAGCTGTGGTGGGTTCTGCCCAGTTCAAGCTTCCCGGCCCCTTTATATACCTACTCAAGCCTCAGCAATGGCAGACACCCTCCCCTAGCTAGGCTGCTGCCTCACAAGTCGACCTCAGACTGCTGTGCTAGTAGTGAGCAAGGCTCCTTGGGCATGGGACCCGCTGATCCAAGGACAGAAGAGAATTTTATTGTCGGCCAGTTGCTAAGACCCTGGGAAAAGTGCAGTATTTGGGCAGGTCCCATTTTTCCAGGTACAGTCTGTCATGGCTTCCCTTGGCTAGGAAAGGGAAATCCCCCATCCCCTTGCACTTCCTGGGTGAGGCAACACCCAGCTCTGCTTTGGCTCACCCTCCGTGAGCTGCACCCACTGTCCAACCAGTCCCAATGAGATGAACCAGGTACCTCAGTTGGAAATGCAGAAATCACCCATCTTCTGTATCGATCACACTGGGAGCTGCAAACTGGAGCTGTTTCCTATTCAGCCATTTTGGAACAGACCTCGCTTCATAATAGATTTATAGTAAATTCTGAAATCAAGAAATACGAGTACTTGTAGTTTGTTATTTTTTAAAATTAACTTTAATTTTTAGATCAGTTTTAGTTCCACAACAAAATTGAGGGGAAGATATAAAACATTTCCCATGTACCCCTTGCTCCACACGTGTGCAGTATCCCCCGTTATTAACATCCCACTTCTTTTACAAGATCATTTTTGATATTTGTGGTTGCTTGAGATGCCATGTGAATTTTAGGATGAGTTTTTCTATTTTTGCAAAATGTCACTGGGATTTTGATAGCCATTGCATTGATTCTGTAGATCACTTTTGTTATTATGACATTTTAACAATGTTAATTCTTCCAATTCATGAACATGATATGTATTTCCATTCATCTATGTCTTTTAAAATTTCTTTCAGCAATGTTTTGTTGTTTTCATTGTTCAAGTCTTTCACCTTCTTTGTGTCTTAGTTTTTATTCCTTAGTATTTTTTTGATGCTACTGTAAATAAAAATTTTTGTAATTTTTTTCAGATTGTTTATTATCAAGAATACAGAAATGCAACTGATTTTTTTGTATTGGCTTTACATCCTGCTACTTTACTGAAGTCATCTATTAGTTCTAACAGGTTGTGTGTATGTGTGTAATAGTTAGGATTTTCTACGTATAAGATCATATCCTCTGCAAATAGAGATAATTTTGGAGCCGTATATTTTTACATCTGCTTCAGATTTCATTCATTGGCTATATCATAATCTATCTTAATCTTTTATTGGTGAACTTTTAGATTATTTGCAATATTTTCCTTATAGCCAATATAATTTAAATTTATCAGTTAGTGTCAGTGGGAGTAGGAAAGTAATTACTGAATTAAGAAACACACAATCTTAATTTTTGATAAATAAAGCACAACTGCTTCTCATAGAGAAAATGCCAACATATATTCCTCCCAGACATTAATAAGGATGCCCATATTATTATCAATTAGGTGTGTTACAAACTTTTTTAATCTTAGCAAACCTGAGTTGTAAAAACTGTATCTCATTACACTTTTAGTTTGAATTTCTATTTTTAGTAGATATCAAGCATTTTCATCCAAACACAGCCATTCGTATTTTCCTTTCATATAATTATTAGCCATTAAAAAAACTCAGCTTTACTGGGGTACAATTTACATACCATAAAATTCACCCATTGTAAGTATACAATTCAGTGATATTTTTTTAAAGTAAATTTACATTTGTGCAACAATCACCACAATCTAGTTTTGCAACATTTACAGAACCCCAAAATGTTATCTCCTTCCCATTTGCAGATAATCCCCTGTCTCACACCCAGCTCTAGGAAACCACTGGCCTACTTTCTGTCTATATAAATTTACTGTTTCTGGATATTTTCTATATGTAGAATCATATAATATGTTGTGTTTTGAATAAGGTCTCTTTTAATTAGTATGATGTTTTTAAGGTTCAAAATGCTATAGTATGTATCAAGGCTTCATTTCTTTTTATTGCTCAACAGTGTTCCATTGTATGCATATATCATATTTTGTTTATTTATTTGCCATTTAGTGCACATTTGGATGCTTTTCAATTTTGGGCTATCATGGATGTTATTGCTATAAACATTCACTTACAAATCTTTGTGTGGACATGTATTTTTATTTCTTTTGGATGGATTCCAAGAAATAAAATTGCTAGGTCAAATGTTAAGTTTATATTTAATTTCATGAGAAACTATGTTTTGCGAAATGGCTGTATTATTTACCTTCTCACCAGCAATAAATGAAGGCTCTAGGTCCTTCACATCTTTTCCTACACTTTGAAATATTTTTCTTTTTGATTATAGTCATTCTAGTGAGTATGTAATGGTATCTTATTGTAGTTTTAATTTGTATTTTCCTAATGACTAGTGATGCTAAACATATTTTTATATGCATAGTGATCATTTGCGTGCGTGTGTGTGTGTGTGTGTGTGTGTGTAATGTCTATTCAAATCTTGTTTCTAGGAATTGTCTATTTCATCTCATTTGTCTTTTTATTTTGGCATAGTTGTTTATAAATTCCCTTATAATATTATAATTTCTGTAGCATTGGTTGTGATATTTCCACTTTTATTACTGAATTTGATAAATTATGTTTTCTTGTTATTTCTTTGGTTAGTCCAATTAAATATTTGCCAATTTTTGTGATAGTTTGAAAGAAACAACTTTTAGTTTTATTGCTTTATTTTCCTGTTGTTTTTGTTTTGTAGTTCATTGATTTGTGCTCTACCCTTTATTTCTATTCTCTGCTTGCTTTGGGGTTTGTTTGCTCTTCTTTTACTATGCTGTTAAGGTAGAAGCGTAGGTTGTTGATTTGAGACCTTTCTTCTTTTCCAATATATGCCTTTAAAGCTGTAAATGTCTTTCTAAACACTGCCTAGCTGTACATCATAAATTTTGATATATTGTGGGGTTTTTCTGTTTCTTTTCTTTTTATTTATTTATTTATTATTATTATACTTTAAGTTCTAGTGTACATGTGCATAACGTGCAGGTTTGTTACATATGTATACTTGTGCCATGTTGCTGTGCTGCACCCATCAACTCGTCAGCACCCATCAACTCGTCATTTACATCAGGTATAACTCCCAGTGCAATCCCTCCCCCCTCCCCCCTCCCCGTGATAGGCCCCGGTGTGTGATGTTCCCCTTCCTGAGTCCAAGTGATCTCATTGTTCAGTTCCCACCTATGAGTGAGAACATGCGGTGTTTGGTTTTCTGTTCTTGTGATAGTTTGCTAAGAACGATGGTTTCCAGCTGCATCCATGTCCCTACAAAGGACACAAACTGCAAAGCATTTCCTAATTTACCCTGTGGTTTCTTCTATGACTTGAATTTGGCAGCTTGTGCCTCCTTTGTCTCTGTCTCTCTTGCTCTCTTTTTATTGGTTGGTCTCTCACCAAGGAGAAAAAGACTTGACCAAGAAGAAAGGCTGGCTCTTAGCCTGAGAATCAAGATCTATCTGTGTTTAGGGAGAGCTTGATAATGATCAGGTGGGAGAAATTCAACATTTAAGTGCCAAGTAGGAAGCTGACCAACAGTCTATATCCTAGGTTTAGGTTAGGTTATATGCTGAGTTCAGTGTGAATCTTGTCACATGCAAAACAGGGATATTCTTGCTTGCATAACTTGTTTCAAGAAAATGAAGAATTCTTTGTGATTGATGATGATTCTACTTCCTTAGGTGAATACAAACCAATAGCCAATGGTTTACTGGCCTGATTTGTACTGTAGGTCAGCATCTCAAACCAAAGACTAAATTTTCCAAGGATGTTGCCAAGGTATTCAATTCAGACAAACAGGGAACCAAAACTATATATTTGAAAGAGCATACATCCCTACAAATTAAGTTTGTGTGAAGATTTGAACTAAATTATGTATCAGCCAGGAGAAGACAACAAATTCAACAAAGAAAAATGAAAAGAGCATTTACCAGTGTGCTGCTTCATTTTTGCAATGTTTACAATAAATAAAGCTAAGAATAAAAAGTGGAGAGGACAATTGTCTTGATGGGACATGAAATTGATTTACGTATAGAACTTTACTCTTAAAAGAAGCATTCTATCCCAGATTAAGCTGT
The DNA here is from genome assembly GCF_003255815.1 of Theropithecus gelada. NCBI lineage: Eukaryota > Metazoa > Chordata > Mammalia > Primates > Cercopithecidae > Theropithecus > Theropithecus gelada. The sequence goes on from NC_037669.1 coordinate 172,740,598, forward strand.
GGCTCCATTAATATGTGACATTACCCCTGAATGCTTTGTTTGGTACTCACATTATTTGAGTACTTGCTGTATTATTAGTCATTTTTGAATATCATCATTACTGTTACCAAGGCATAGAAAAGATTTGTTTTTAAGTTTCAGGAGTTCTATTTTAAATCTTTTGCTCTACATTTTTCTTGGTGACATTCTTTTATTTCTTTTAAATTTATGTTCTATTTATTTTCTGAGAAATGTCATGAAGTATTTTATTTTTTTATTTTTTTTTTTTTTTTTTTTTTTTTTTTTTTTTTTTTTTTTTTTTTTTGAGACGGAGTCTCGCGCTGTGTCACCCAGGCTGGAGTGCAGTGGCGCGATCTCGGCTCACTGCAAGCTCCGCCTCCCAGGTTCAGGCCATTCTCCTGCCTCAGCCTCCGAGTAGCTGGGACTACAGGCGCCCGCCACCACGCCCGGCTAGTTTTTTTTTTGTATTTTTAGTAGAGACGGGGTTTCACCATGTTAGCCAGGATGGTCTCGATCCGCCCGCCTCGGCCTCCCAAAGTGCTGGGATTACAGGCTTGAGCCACCGCGCCCGGCCTAAGTATTTTATTTTTTACTAACTTTTCCATGATATTGGAAAGCTGTGAAGATTTGTGAAGCTGAAACGAATTCCTTCTTAATCATTTTAGACATTTCTATAATAACACATGTACACAATTTCTCAGCTCTTTTGATTCATTGTACATTAGAAACATTCCTTTAAGGTTAGTAGATATAATTTCATTTTGTGGTAGAAGAAAAGAACTACAGAGGAGTTTTAAAGCTATTTTAAGACAAAGGGAAAAAGTTTGTATGTGTATTTGGATGATATGAGCTTAATGAAAGCTTTTCGTACTTCCTGCTCTTGCATGAGGAGGCAGGTCTACCGAAAATGGTAGCTCACACATTGACAACTTTTACTACTTGTCAAAGAGACTTCAGTAGTAACAGGGTTGGATGGATAGTTGCTGAGGGCAGACTATCTTCTGGAGATTCTCTGTTCAATTTTGCACTAAGAGTTCCTCAGAGCCAAAATAGTACTCAGAGTATCAGTGAGTATGTAAACCGATTCTTGTCTTCCCATTTCAACTTCATATTCTGCTTTATTGTAGACATCATTACAGAATTTAATGGCCCGCAGAATAGCTAATTATATTAGTACACCACTTGAAGTAGGATGCATAGAATTCTGACCCCATGGTCCCCCTCCCAGATTTACTCATTACACAAAAGATACACTTATCAGGGGAGTGAAAGCAGTACGCATATGATAAATTACTTCACAGACTTAATAAATACCAATTTATAGCCTGTTCTTTCTTTATTTATTTTGCTAAGGTTGATATATCTAGCATAGTGTTGATTAGCTTCCAATCTGGGAAAATGCCAGACTGTCGATCACTCTTACACAAATTGAAGCCATATATTTATTCAACAAGTATTTATTGATCTTCTATTATGTGTGTCAAGGACCATGTTAGTTGCTGGGTCTACAATAATAAGATAAACAGATGAGACTCATTTTCTCATAGAACTTTCAGAATTATGAGAAAGATAGGCAATAAAATAACTATACAAATAGATATTTATATGATGTAGACATATAAAGTTATATAAGGGCATAAAGCCAGAACTAATGTTCTGCAGGATAGGGGAAGGGTTTGTGGTGGAAGCAAGTGTTTCAGATAGAGGGAGGAGTGTGTGCACAGTCTTCACAATGGAAGGGAACAATTACTTGTCTGAGGAACTTAAAATGGCAATGCAGGAAACACAAGGAGAAGAAATGAGATACAACACTAGAAAGATAGGCAGGATCAAGGTCATAAAGGGTACTAAAGGGTATAAAGAGGATAGATTTTTAGGACTTCCTACCTTAACCTGTGGGAAAATAGTTTCAGTTTAAAATTACCAGTTAGGTAGGCAAATTCTTAGCTTAAAGTTTTTTTATAATTGAGACACGCTCTCTTGAAGGAATAATAAAATTAATGATGTGTGCATTGTTGCATGTGACTAAAGAAATACCACTAATATCCACAGAAGAATATTTTCCTTTTAGTGTCGTGCTATATTACCCATTTCTGGATGTAAAGCTAATTATTTGTCAAATTAAAGTCTATTATTATCAGCAATATTATTATCTCTTGGAAATAATTGATAGCCTTGGTTTGCAAGCTCTGGTGTAACATAGGAGAATACAGTTTATCAGATTCAAAAAAGCCTGTAATAAAGGTAATTTGGTAGATTTAAACATTAGCTTGAGAAGTATAAATGGAAACAGAGCAAGAAAACAATTTGTCTTTGTTGTTTCCTGCTGTGTCATTAGCTAGTCTTCATGTTAAAAACATTCTGTGCTAATAGGAGTGGCTTGATAATGTATTGGTCTCCACTAAAGAATAAAAATTATATAAATGAATAAAAATTATATAAATGAATCATTTCTTTGTAGAAAGGTAGCTAAGTTAAGGAATATGTGTGTGTGTGTATGTATATATATGTATGTATATATTTGTGTATATGTGTATATATGTATATGTATATATGTATGTGTGTATATATATGTGTATATACACACACACACACACATATTCCTTAACTACCTTGTCTATGTATATGGATTCAGTTGAAATAGCAAAGAAACTTAAATGTGACTCATAATATTGCATCGCTACATAAAAATTTACCCTTATAGTCTTTAACATTTATTTTGTCTTCAATGTTAATGCAAAATTTATTTCTCTTCTCTCTTCTCTTTCATAGGAAAGTTTAGAAGAAACCCCTTTCCACCCCTGCCCCCAATGCCAAACTTGGAAGAATGATTTCATGGATGGATGTAAGTAAAATGTGGAATCTTGCACCCTTTTGAGGAAGCTGTTACTGGTTGCAAGACTCTTTGATTAGTCTGGAAAGGAGGATGAACTGAGTGTTACAGACTTCCCTTGTGGTGAACTGCATTCCGCTGAATTTGGTTCTGGCACTGTAAAGACATTTGTTCATTTTTGGAGTGGTGTTTCCATGTTTCTATTTTGTGGGTAACATATACCCCTCAAGGAACGCTTGGGGTACTTGTTGATGATTATGGGTGACAATAAGCCCATACTGCATCTGGCTGAGCTAACTTGAGGTCAGGTTTCACTCTTGCATTCGCCCTCCTCCCCACCTTGCCCTTCTAATCCTAACACAATTTTCTTAGTATTTAGTAACGGAGAAACCTCAATTTCTGTTTTCCAAAATTCTGTGTTCTATGCTCATGTATTTAAGGCACCTCACAAAATACACAGAACACCCACTTCATAATTTAAAAAAATTATTGAGCACTGATATGGTTTGGCTCTGTGTTCCAAACAAAATCTCATTTCAAAATGTAATCCCCACATATTGAGGGAGGGACCTGGTGGGGGCTGATTGGATCATGGGGGCAGTTTCTCCCATGCTGTTCTCATGATAGTGACGGAGTTCTTTTGAGAGCTGAGGGTTTTAACAGTATTTGGCAGCTTCTCCTTTGTCTGCTGTTTCTGGCCTGCCATCATGTAAGACATGCCTTTGCTTCTTCCTTCATCTTCCGCCATAATTGTCAGTTTCCTGAGGCCTCCCCAACCATTTGGAACTGTGAGTCAATTAAACCTCTTTTCTTTATAAATTATCCAGTCTTGGGTATTTTTTTTAATAGCAGTGTGAAAATGGACTAATACAAGCACATATTATGTGCCATCCATCATGATAATATTTTACAAGCATTTTCTTTGTTTTTATTTTTTTTTCTTTTTCTTTTTCTTTTTTTTTTTTGAAACAGAGTCTCACTCTGTCACCTAAGCTGGAGTGCAGTGGTGCGATCTCTGCTCACTTCAACCTTCACCTCCCAGATTCAAGTGATTCTCCTGCCTCAGGCTCCCGAGCAGCTGGGACTATAGGCACGCACACCACGCACAGCTAATCTTTTTTTTTGTATTTTTAGTAAAGATGGGGTTTCATCATACTGATCAGGCTGGTCTTGAACTCCTAACCTCATGATCCACCCGCCTCAGCCTCCCAAAGTGGTGGGATTATAGGCATGAGCCACCATGCCTGGCCTATAAGCATTTTCATTCAATGCTCTCAATGAGCCCAAAAGACAATAATGTGATCCCTATTTTATGGATAAAAATACTGAGGCAAGAACGATGAAATAATCTTTTATTACTAAGAGGTAAGATAACACAGATTTGAGCCCAGGAGGCCAAGTGCAGAGCCAAGTTCTTAGCCATTTGACGATACTGCTATATTGAGCAATTTCTCTTCACTATATCAAAAATTAATATTTGCTGAGAATTTTAGCTTCTACTTATGAAAAAAAAAGTCATGAAGCATAAAATCTCAGGATATCACATCCAGACCTCTTCTAGTGTAACAAGGGAAAAGGAAAGGCTGATATGATAAAGGCAAGCTCCACTTTCATAACTCATATAAAAGAGTAGGAAAAGAGGTTCATTTTACCTGTGTTACTCCATCCTCCAGGCTGGCAGAGCTAAGCACCAGGAAAAATCCCCTTGACTTTGAGTTCCCCTGTGGGGGAAAAGGAGAGCAGGAGGATCCCAGTAGCCTTTGCCATTAATAATCCTGGCAGTCCTTGCTGCTGGCTGTGGACCCATGGCCTTAACCATCCAGGACACCTGCAGTCTTTGCTGAATTAGATCCCAGCTGTTGAAGCCACCTAAACCCCATCTTGCTGCACCTCCCTGGAGCTGGAGTTTTCCCAGTCCAAGGAGAATAACAGAGTCAAATGTTAATCTCCTTTGGCAACACCCTCACAGACACACCCAGGAACAATATTCACATCTTTCAATCCAATCAAGTCGACATGCAATATTAACCATCACTTTACCCAAAGTGATCTACAGATTCAGTGTAATCCCTATTAAAATCACAGTGACTTTCTTTTCAGAAATGGAAAAATAATTCTAAAATTTGCATAATACCACAAAAGACCCTGAATAGCCCAAGCAGTTTTGAGCAAGAAGAATGATGGTGGAGACATATATTTCCTGATTTTGAAATATATTAGAAAGCTACAGTAATCAAAACAGTATGGTTGTGGCAAAAACAAACCAAAAACAGACATATAGACTAATGAAATAGAATATGGTATATATACATAAACACACACATACATACAATGGAACATTATTCAGCCTTAAAAATAAGAAAATCTTCAACTTTTGACAAAATGGATGAATCTGGAGGACAGTACACTAAGTAAAATAAGCCAGACACAGAAAGGCAAATATTGCATGATCTTACATATATTTAGAATAGGGAAATAGACTCATAGAAGCAGAGGGTGGAGTGGTAGTTATTAAGGCCTGGAAGGAAGGGAAAAAGAGATGATGTTGGTCAAAGGGTATGAAGTTCCAGTTTTGCAAGATGAACAATTTGACACTTGAAATTTGCTAAGAAGGTAGATATTAAGTGTTTTACACACACACACAGAGACACACACAGAAAATGTTAATTTTGTGAGATATTGGATATGTTAATTAGCTTTAATGTGGTAATCATTCCACAATATATACATATATCAAAGCATCAAGTTGTACACTTAAATATATGCAATTTTTATTTGTCAAAAATACCTTAATAAAGATGCTAAGAAAGAAAATAACAGCAATCATTCTGGAAGAAATTTGGGTACTGATATGGTTTGGCTGTGCTCCCATCCAAATCTTATCTTGAATTCCTGCATGTTGTGGGAGGGACCCAGTGGGAGGTAACTGAATTACGGGGGCAAGTGTTTCTTGTGCTGTTCTCATGGTAGTGAATAAATCTCATGAGATGTGATGGTTTTATAAAGAGGAGTTCCTCTGCAAAAGTTCTCTCTCTTTGCCTGCTGCCATCCATGTAAGATGTGACTGCTCCTCCTTGCCTTCCACCATGGTTGTGAGGCCTCCCCAGCCATGTGGAACTGTAACTCCATTAAACTTCTTTCTTTTGTAAATTGCCCAGACTTGGGTATGTCTTTATCAGTGGTATGAAAACGGACTAATACAGGCACAGAAATGTTTCCTGATAGGATGAGGCTATGGTCTGAATTTTTATTCCCCATCCCCAACATTCATATGTTGGACTTTTAATTCCCCTAGATAATGGCATTGGGAGGTGTAGCATTTAGGAGATGATTAGGTCATGAGCAGGATTAGTACCCTTATAAAAGAGGCCTGAAAGAGACTCCTTGCTCCTTCTGCCATGCGGAGTTAGGTGAGAAGAGGAGCCCTCACCGGACACCAAATCTATTAGTCCCTTATTCTTGGACTTTCCAGCCTCTGGAACTGTAAGAAATAAATTTCTATTGTTTATAAACCACCAAATCTACCAAAATACCCATCTACAGTATTTTCTTACAGGAGCTTGAATGGACTAAGACAAGTGAGTTACTGGGGGCTAATTGCACTCATGAGGGAAAAAGAACGATGGTCACCATGGATGTGCCTGCTTGCCTGCTCTGAATATTTCTCCTGTTATTTCCCTAAAGCACTTATCTGTGGTTTCAAATATCATTAAGATTTCCATGGTAAATTAGCTTCCAATTATTCTTGGTCTGTCTGAGGCCACAGCATGTCTGCTCAAACAGGACTACCAGCACCCGTTGATGGGAAGATACACAAGCAACCCATTGAAAGAAGTCAGGTAATCTTTGTCTTAGGAAAAAAAACACAAAGATGGGAGAGATGGTATATGTTTACATGACACATGCCCAGAGGATCCTGCTATGTGATGTTCTTGATTCTATAGATTATTTCTGGGCTGGGGCCCCCTGGTGGTGAAGGCATATTTTGATCTGATTGCTGTTTAGACCCCACACTGTTTTGTAAAAAAAGGCTATCAGATGCCTAAGGCCACTGTCCTTGTCAGTTTTTTCTGGTTTCTTCAAAGTAACTGAGTGCAGCTTCGTGCCTCCAGCAAAAATAATTATCAATGGATTTAAGCTTGTTTCATGGGTAACAGCAAGAAAGCATCACAACATTCCCCTAAGACAGCTATATTGATCTGCATCATTTCACTCAGGTTTCCCACTATGTTGCAACACATTTAGAGAGACAAGCTGCAGGAAACCTACCTCCACCACTGTGCCTTGTTTCATCTATTGAAGTAAAAGAAAAACCAGTCTAGAGTCACTCCATGTTGAGCTGGCCTGGATTTTGTATTTCACAATTGTATGTGTTCCAGAGAATGAGTGAATATAAATACATCACTGGCGATAGGGCATGTTGTTACAAGCAAGAAAAGTGAAGGAGAGAAAGAAGAAAGGGAAGCAGGAAGAAAAGAAGCACTATGCCAGTGTACAACGTAAATAAATGAGCATAGTTCTATCCTTATAAAAGATTTATAAATCTACCCTAACAATTTTACTTAAAAAAGCCAATGCTTTTTAAGCCCTAGATTTGAAATTTTCCTCAAAAATCTATACTATAATTTGGTAATTGCATTCAGTATTAAAAGGGATTTTTTTTACCACATTCTGGAAAACAAACATTATGTATACTTTTGTATACACCTACAGATTTAGAATTTATGAATTAAACAGAGGTTGGTCTGAAATTTTGCTCTCTGTCATGGGAAAAACATTATTTCTCATTCTGTACATATGCTCTTAAATGTTACTTTCCCCATGATTACTGACAATTTTCTGAGGAAATTGTTGTGTCTGTGAGGGCTGATCTATAGTGAATAAGCTATCTGTGAGTATTCTCAGTGATGGTGTACTGAAAAAGATGCGAGAAAAACAAGGTGGAATCAAAAAATTGATGGGAAGAGTTATGAGCCAGCTGCTAGGAGGCAGTGGTTGTAGAAAGCAATGGAGACTGTCCTATAGGACCCTCATTTGCAGTATTACTCATTCTAGAGAGGACAGAAATACTTATACATGTTGATCATTTACTAGAGTTAGGCAGCTTTATGTAAATCTTCTCATTTAATATTATCATCTGATCATAAGAGGTAGCAATGGTTAAATTTTATGTCACAGGACAGGCAATAAATCCGTGAGATTATGTAATGTTCCAAGAGTTGCACAATTAGAAAAGAAAAGAGGATTTGAACTCCAGTCTGCTCAACTTCAACTTTACTCTTGTGGCAGAAAGTATTTTCTAAAGATGAATCTCACATAATCTGCCATTCCTCAAGCTCTTCTCCAGAGTGATTTTGCCAGTCTCCAGTCAGAGGTGATGTGTAAATTCCCTTCCCCTCACCCCTGTTAAAATGGCTTATATCCAAAAGACAGGCAATAACAAATGCTGGTGAGGAGGTGGAGGAAAGGGAACCCTTGTGCACTGTTGATGGGGATGTAAGTTAGTACAGTCACTATGGAGAACAGTTTGGAGGTACCTTAGAAAACCACAAATTGGCCGGGCGCGGTGGCTCAAGCCTGTAATCCCAGCACTTTGGGAGGCCGAGGCGGGTGGATCACAAGGTCAGGAGATCGAGACTATCCTGGCTAACATGGTGAAACCCCGTCTCTACTAAAAATACAAAAAACTAGCCGGGCGCGGTAGCGGGCGCCTGTAGTCCCAGCTACTTGGGAGGCTGAGGCGGGAGAATGGCGTGAACCCGGGGGGCGGAGCTTGCAGTGAGCCGAGATCGCGCCACTGCACTCCAGCCTGGGAGACACAGTGAGACTCCGTCTCAAAAAAAAAAAAAAAAAAAAAGAAAACCACAAATTGAGCTACCTTATGATTCAGCACTCCCACTGCTGGATATATACCCAAAAGAAAGGAAATCAGTATATCGAAGAGAAATCCGCACTGCTATGTTTGTTGCAGCACTGTTTACAATAGCTAAGATTTGGAAGCAATTTAAGTGTTCGTCAACAGATGAGTAGATAAAGAAAACGTGGCACATACACACGATGGAGTACTATTCAGCCCTAAATGGAGTGAGATCCAGTCGTTTGCAACAACGTTCATGGAAAGAGATCATCATGTTGAGTGAAATAAGCCAGGCACAGAAGGACAAATGTCACACGTTCTAACTTATGACTGGGATCTAAAAATCAAATCAATTGAACTCATGGACCCACAGAGTAGAAGGATGGTGACCAGAGGCTGGGAAGGGTAGTGGGGTGTTGGAAGGGAGGTGAGGATGGTTAATGGGTACAAAAATAGAGAAAAAATGAATAAGACCAAATATTTCATAGCCACAACACAGGGTGACTGTAGTTAATAATAACTTGACTGTACATTTTAAAATAAAGAGTGTAATTGGATTGTTTGTAACTAAAAACTCAAAGGATAAATGCTTAAGGGGATGGATACCCCATTCTCCATGATGTGCTTGTTTCACATTCCATGCCTGTATCACAATGTCTCATATGCCCCATAAATACATACACCTACTATATACCCACAAATTTAAATATATATATATATATGAGACAGATTCTCACTCTGTTTCCCAGGCTGGAGTGCAATGGCACGATCTCAGCTCACTGCAACCTCCACCTCCCAGGTTCAACAGATTCCCTGCCTTAGCTCCCAAGTAGCTGGGATTACAGGCAAGTGCCACCACACCCGGCAAATTAAAAAAATATTTTTTAAAAATACATTATCTCCCCTTGAATCTAGGCTGGTATATGACTCAACTTGTAACCAATAGAATATAGTTACACTCTGTGACACTAACACCGACATCAGTAAAGGTCCAATGGCCAAAGAAGCTTCTGCTCAGTTCTCTTGGGACACTTACTATGGGGAAAGCAATAACCATGGTAGAAGTCTGACTACACTGAGGCTTTCATGTTGGAAAGGTAATATTAGTAACTCCTGTGAATAGTTCTAGCTGAGTCCAGCCTTCCAGCCACCCCTGCCAGTGTACCAGATATATGTGTAAAGCCACCTTGGATTCTCCAGGCCAGCATATCTGCCTCCTGGGTACCACCAAGTACCCCCAATCAACACTATACGAAGCAGAACAGTTTAAACAAGATCTGCTGACATTCCTGATTCAGAGTCATGAGATTTAACAAATTTGGAGTAGTTGTTATGTAGAAGTAGTCACTGGAATAGCTTATAACCATATGGTTGGGCTGGGAGCAGTGGCTCACACCTGTAATCCCACAGTTTGGGAGTCTGACATTAAAGGATTGCTTGAGGCCAGGAGTTCCAGAAAAGCCTGGGCAACATAGTGAGACCCCATCTCTACAAAAAATAAAAAAATTAACTGGGTGTGGTGGCATGTGCCTATAGTTCTAGCTACTTAGGAGGTTGAAGTGGGAGGATTGCTTGAGCCCAGGAGTTCGAGGTTACAGTGGGCTATGATTGTGCCACTGCACTTCAGCCTGTGTGACAGAGTGAGATCCTATGTCTAAAACCAACCAACCAAACAAACAACAAAAGATATGGTTGCTCTTTTTCCCAAAGACAGACAAAAGTAGAAACAGAAAAAAGAACTGCATCTTAGTAGCTGGGAGAACTTTGACAGCCTTCTCTGAGACTAGCTAGAAACAGGTTGAAACTGAGAAAAAGAGTTTTCACAAAATTAGGTAAAGAAGGACTGGGCTGAGGATAGGGTAATGGGAAAATCTAGAGTAAAAAGTAAACATAAATGTTACATCTTTGAAATAGCTCCCAATCTTGTCTGCATTTCCTTCTTCCTTTCAATAAGGCTTTTCAGTTCTAAACTTATACTATTATCTAAAATCAGCTTAGTTATCCTATCCTTTCCCTTCAAATACTCTGCTTTACTCAGTGATATCTACAAAATAGAGTCCAAATTTCTTAACTTGTTTATCCAGTATATAGGCAAAGAAGGGTGAGAGATCCAGAGTCAGAAGAGTTGGGGGTGGTTAAATTTCTAAGCAGATAACCTTGTTGTCTGTCATTGTTCTTGTGTCCTATTTCTGGATATGCAGCATCTAATATGAACAAGATAATGTAAAGTATTTTCTGGGTTAACATAATTTTTCTATGAGACGCATCCTTACCGATAGCTCGAGCTGATGCTTTATAAATTTTCTAGAAAGTCTCAGTAAGTTTTACTATGGTCACCCTTTCCACATAAAATTTAAGGCCTGAGATCCCAGTTATTTATAGCATTTGCTCCATTAAAAAAGACACCAGGGAGGCATCTGTACATTAAAATTGCTAGCCCAGCAAGTGGCCTAGATGGTTCAAGGTTGTATTTCCCTTCTAGGTTTATGGAGAAGTACATTATCCAAAGCACATGGAAGAATCCTCAAGCCTACAAATACTATGACATAAGTGTAAGTGTAAGAAATGTTCCCAAGACAATTATTCCTATAGATTATGATTAATAGAGATCTATATGGCAGTTGTGAGATTTGTCAGGGAACTCCTCATTTTTCACCACAACAGGAAACTCTCTGTGCCTCATAGTATTTAATATTTGAAGACACTGTTGTGGGAAAGGTGGTGGCTACCTCAGTCCTGTTCATTACTTGGTGACTAAGCTTAGTGGCGATACCGTGAGGTGAAGCATCATCAGTGGTAAAGAAGTTGTGGGTATAGCAGATGCTGGCATGGGAGTGCTCAGTGGGAAAGAAGTGGATGGTGTAGCAGAAGCTGGGGTGGGAGTGCTCAGTCTTGGGGATGGTTTGAAATGGATGCTCAGGGTTAACACTGCAGATCTTCTCAATAAACTCCATCAGAAAATGTTACCCATGAAAATTTGTCTTGATCTTTGGCCTGCTGTTTACCTCCCTCCCCAGCTTCTGTCATCTACAATTTGGGATTAGCTTTTAGTCTCTGATTTATTATTCTCAACCATACTTGTACTTGGCATCTTCTTTTAATTAACTTATAGGTGACTTTAGTCATGTTCTGCTTTTTCTCTCACCATATGCCAGGTTCTGAAAGGCCAGTGTTATCACAGTCTTTGAGAGCTTTGTCATTGAATTAGCCCCTACTTGGCTTTGACTGACCTCAGCCTTGGCTTTTGTTAATTTCATTATCTTGGGAAAACTATTTATCTTGTCTCAGCATCATTTCGTATTACTTGAAAAGTGGTTTTAATAAATGTAATTGCCAAGGGGTTGTTATGGGAGTTTTAAAACGTGCTAAAAACAGCCTTTACTTTTGTTGTGGTTAATTCTCTTATGTATATAATATTGGCCCATTTCCTGTTTTTAAATTTGCTATTCTAACCCTGCCTTATCAAGTTGAAGGGCTCATAGCCTGTTTTCCTGATATTTGCTCAAGATGTAATAATAACGCAAGAGTGCAGATATACTATTCAATATTTGCTAGACTCTTGTAAGGGTCTATAGAACAACACTTTTGTAGAAGAAAGGGATGATAGAAATGAAAACCTCTGGGAGAACTCAAGTATTAAAAAAATATTTGAAGTGGTTTCATCATACACAAGATGGATGGTGTGAATTGCTCTTCTATATACTTTGGGAAGGCAAAGATCCTATCTGTCATGCTTATTTTAGTATCTTTAGAACTTCATGCCCTTTGCATAGAATATGCTCAACAAATATTTGCTGAATGAAAGAACAGATTGTACATATGCTGGAAGCATTGTCCCAACATCAGCAGTATTTTCTGAGAAAATGGCTCTGCAGGCTCCAATTTATTTGTCCTTTTTTTCCTTCTGATATGGTTTGGCTGTGTCCCCACCCAAAATCTCATCTTGAATTGTAATCCCTATAATCCTCATAAACCCCATGTATCAAGGGAGAGACCAGGTCGGGGTAATTGAATAATGGGGGTGGTTTCCCCCATGCAGTTCTCATGATGGTGAGTTCTCACCATCATGAGAACAGATATGATGGTCTCGTGTTTGGTAGTTCCTTCTGCATTCATTCTCCTTTCTGCTGCCATGTGAAAAAGGTGCCTTGCTTCCCCTTTGCCTTTCACCATAATTGTAAGTTTCCTGAGGCCTTTCCAGCTGTGTAGAACTGTGAGTCAAACCTCTTTTCTTTATAAATTACGCAGTCTCCGGCAGTTCTTTATAGCAGTGTAAGAATGGGTGAATACCTCCTTCCTTCCCTTCCCTTCCGTTCCCTTCCATTCCCTCCCTTCCTTCCTTCCTTCCTTCCTTCCTTCCTTCCTTCCTTCCTTCCTTCCTTCCTTCCGTTCCCTTCCGTTCCCTCCCTTCCTTCCTTCCTTCCTTCCTTCCTTCCTTCCTTCCTTCCTTCCTTCTTTCCTTCCTTCCTTCCTTCCTTCTATCGTTCCTTCCTTCCTTCTATCGTTCCTTCCTTCCTCCCTTCCTCCCTTCTTCTCTCCCTCCCTCCCTTCCTTCCTCCTTTTCTCTCCTATTTAGTCTCATATTTTCTGCTTTCTGAAATGACTTAAAACAATGTGAGATGTTTGAATTCTTAAGTACTCTGTTGGTCTCACAGAGATTTCATCAAAACATAGCATCCCAGTTTTCACATTAGTGCAGGAAATAACAAATTTTGACACATTTTTATGTAATATATTTGTTCGCTATCATCATCATCATCATCATCATCATCATTGTGACTATACCAGTGTTAAAACCAGGGACTTAAAATTAAATTCTAGCTCTTTTGTTACTTGTGTTTGGTCCATCAATCAGCAGCATCACCTGGGACCTTATTAGAAATGCAGAATCTCAGAACTTACTCAAGACTTCATAATTCAAAATCTGCATTTTCACAAGGCCCTCCAAGTGATTTATAGGCTCACTAAAGTGTGAAAGGCCCTGGTCTAGATCAAGCAACAGGTAGAAGGGAAGGTAATCAACGCAGTGTGGAGGTTAAAGAATTTTAGTCTATGTGCTGATGCCACAAGGCCCAAAAAGTTTTCCTAGACAAGGCTTTATTGGAGTTTATGCCCCAGCATAAGGGAGGCAGCAAGAAAGAGAGAGAGAGAGAATTCTCTGGTGGCCCCTCAGAGGGAATTGAAAAGGAAGTTTTAAAGGGGTTATGGCAGAAAAGGAGTGATGTTTAGGCAGGTAGGGGTGGGGAAATTTTAGCACCTGTGCACTTTAATAACATGCTTCTTCATGCATCACATGTTCCATTAGCACATTAAATTTACACCCCTGGATCATCATGGTGGACGGGAGGTAGGACTAGATTGTAGCTCCAACTCGAACAGACAGAGTAGCCTGTAAAGGCTTGGATCATGAATTTTTAGCAGAGCTAAAAAGCTCCAGGATGACTGCAAGAGCAAACCAGGAATCCCGAGAGGACCCACAGACGCTATGAAGGAAGCAGACTGCTCCTGCAGGACCCAAGAGACATGCCAAATACTGTGAGTGCGCAAACTGCAGAAGAGATCCTCCCCTCCCAAACAAACAGCCCCACTGGGGAAACTGAAAGTCTAGTTTGCGGGAGAAGTTTCCTAATTTATCTGGATCTGAGTTGATTTAGAGAGCCGAGCAAAATATAGGGGTAGAGGAAGCAGTGGGAAAGGTCCTGGAAGCTTGCTGGGTCCCCAAGCTGGCCGTTCTTGCCTGGCACCACAGGGAACTAAGTGGAGCAGCCAGCGGTGTGAGGAAAATGCCACAGGGAGAAGGAAGTCTCCAGTTGAATTTAGTAACAATTTGAACCAGGTGAGAAGCCTCCTGGCAAGAACTCCAGGGAGGGTGTGAATCTGATGTGCAGACTCCACAGGCAGGGGAAGAACCAAAGCCCCTTTCTTTTGCAGTTGGGAGGGGGTAGCCTGGGGCGAGTTCTCAAGTCCTGCTTGACCACTGCATGGAAACAGACTCAGTGCTTTTAGCGGGGACATGGTGGGAGGGAGACTGGCCCTTTGGATTGCATGGGAGCTGGGAGAGGCTTGTGACTGCTGGTTTTTCCCCACTTCCTTGACAACCTGTGTGACTCAGTAGAGGCAGCCATTATCCTTCTAGGTACACGAATGAATTGTTCTGGGAACCTCATCCCCATCCCCCACAGTAGCCACGGCAAGATCCACCCAAGGAGAGTCTGAGCTTAGACACACCTAACCCTGCCTGCACCTGATGGGCCTTCATAGCTGAAGACAAAGGGCAGATACTTTTGGGAGTTCTAGGGCCCTGCCCACCACCAGTTTATCTCCATACTACCAGAGCTGATTATTTCCGTAAAGCACCACCTCTTGGCAGGAGACTGACCAGCACAAAAATACAACATTAAACAACCAAAGCTAAGAACCCTCAGAGAGTCCATTTCCACCTGTCTGCCACCTCCACTTAAAGTAAAGGGGTGGAAAAAGGCATTTCATGCAAATGGACACCAAAAGTGAGCAGAAGTAGCAATTCTTATATTAGACAAAACAAACTTTAAACCAACAGCGGTTGAAAGAAACAAAGAAGGACATTATATAATGGTAAAAGGCCTTGTCCAACAGAAAAATATCACAATCCTGAACATATACGCACCTAACACTGGAGCTCCCAAATTTATAAAACAGTTACTAATAGACGTAAGAAATAATGGGGAGCACTTCAATACTCCACTGACTGAACTATACAGGTCATCAAGACAGAAAGTCAACAAAGAAACAATGGATTTTAACTACACCTTGGAACAAGTGGACTTAACAGATAGATACAGAACATTTCATACAACAATCAAAGAAAGCATATTCTTTTCAACAGTGCATGGAACTTTTTCCAAGATAGAGCATGTAATAGGCCACAAAATGAGCCTCACAAAATTTGAGAAAATTGGAATTATGTCAAACACTCTCTCAGACCACAGTGGAATAAAACTGGAAATCAACTCCAAAAGGAACCTTCAAAACCATGCAAATACATGGGAATTAAATAATCTGCTCCTGAATGATCATTGGGTCAAAAACAAAATCAAGATGGAAATTAAAAAGTTCTTTGAACTGAATGACAATAATGACACAACCTATCAAAACCTCTGGGATACAGCAAAGGCAGTGCTAAGAGGAAATGTCATAGTTCTAAACACCTACATCAAAAAGACTGAAAGAGCACAAGCTTAAATTCTAAGGTAACACCTCAAGAAACTAGAGAAACAAGAACAAACCAAATCTAAACCCAGTAGAAGAATGGAAATAACATGATCAAAGCAGAACTAAAGGAAATCGAAACAAAATACAATACAAAAGATAAATGAAACAAAAAGCTGGCTCTTTGAAAAGATACATAAAATTGATAGATCATTAGCAAGATTAACCAAGAAAAGAGGGAAAATTCAAACAACCTCATTAAGAAATGAAACAGGAGATATTACAACTGACATCAAAGAAATACAAAGATCATTCAAAGCTATTATGAACCTCTTTACCTGCATAAACTAGAAAACCTAGAAGAGGTTGATAAATTCCTGGAAATATACAACCCTCCTAGCTTAATCAGGAAGAATTAGGTACCCTGAACAGATCAATAACAAGAAGTGAGATTAAAATGGTAATTAAAAAATTACCGACTAAAACAAAAAAATTCAGGACCAAACGGATTCACGGCAGAATTATACCAAAAATTCAAAGAAGAACTGGTGCTAATCTTACTGACACTATTCCGCAAGATAGAGAAAGAGATAACCCTCTAAATCATTCTATGAAGCCAGTGTCACCCTAATAACAAAACCAGAAAAGGACATAACAAAAAAAGAAATCTATAGACCAATATCCCTGATGAACATAGCTGCTAAAATCCTTAACAAAATACTAGCTAACCAAATCCATCAACATATCAAAAAGATAATTCATGATGATCAAGTGGGTTTCATTCCAGGGATGCAGGGATAGTTTAATAATAAATGTGATACACCACATAAACAGAATTAAAAACAAAAATCACATGATCATCTCAATAGATGCAGAAAAAGCATTCAACAAAATCAGGCATCCTTCTATGATTAAAACTCTCAGCAGAATCAGCATACAAGGGACATACCTCAAAGTAATAAAAGCCATGTGTGCCAAACCCACAGCTAACATGATACTGAATGGGGAAAAGTTGAAAGCATCCCTCTGAGAACTGGAATAAGACAAGGATGCCCATTCACACCACTTCTCTTCAACACAGTACTGGAAGTCCTAGCCAGATCAATCAGACAACAGAAGGAAATGGCACCCAAATCAGTAAGGAGGAAGTCAAACTGTCACTGTTTTCTGACGATATTATAATTTACCTCAAAAATCCTAAAGACTCCTCCAGAAAGCTTCTAGAACTGACAAAAAATTCAGCAAAGTTTTCAGATACAAGATTAATATATACAAATAAGTAGCTCTTCTATACATCAACAGGGACCAAGCGAGAATCAAATCAAGAACTCAACCCCTTTTACAATAGCTGCAAAAATAATAAAATA
Source organism: Theropithecus gelada (assembly GCF_003255815.1). Taxonomy (NCBI): domain Eukaryota; kingdom Metazoa; phylum Chordata; class Mammalia; order Primates; family Cercopithecidae; genus Theropithecus; species Theropithecus gelada. The sequence continues at coordinate 172,757,843 of NC_037669.1, forward strand.
CTTAGGAATTACCTACCCAAGGAGGCAAAAGACATCTACAAGGAAAACTACAAAACACTGCTGAAAGAAATCATGGATGACACAAACAGATGGAAACACATCCTATGCTCATGGATGGGCAGAATCAATGTTGTGAAAATGACCATACTACCAAAAGGAATCTACAAATTCAATGCCATTCCCATAAAAACACCACCATCGTTCTTTACAGAATTAGATAAAAAGAATTCTAAATTTCATATGGAACCAAAAACAACCTGCATAGCCAAAGTAAGACTAAGCAGAAAAGAACACATCTGGAGGCATCACACTACCTGATTGCAAACCATACTGTAAGGCCATAGTCACCAAACCAGCATGGTACTGTTATAAAAATAGGCACATAGACCCATGGAACAGAATAGAGAACCCAGAAATAAACCCAAATACAGCTAACTGATCTTCAACAAAGCAATCAAAAACATAAAGTGGGGAAAGAACACCCTTTCCAACAAATGGTGCCGGGATAATTGGCTAACCACATGTAGGAGAATGAAACTGGATCCTCATCTCTCAATTTATAAAAAAACAAACTCAAGATGAATTAAATCTAAGACCTGAAACTTTAAAATTTCTAGAACATAACTTTGGAAAACCCCTTTTAGACAAAAGTCGGCTTAGGCAAGGATTTCATGACTAAGAACCCCAAAGCAAATGCATAAAAACAAATATAAATAGCTGGGATTTAATAAATGAAAGAGTTTTTGCATGGCAAAAGGAACAGTCTGCAGAGTAAACAGACAACCCACAGAGTGGGAGAAAATCTTCACAATCTATACATCTGACAAAGGACTAATATCCAGAATCTACAATAAACTCAAGCAAATCAGTAAGAAAAATCAAACAGTGCCATCAAAAAGTAGGCTGAGGACATGAATAGACAATTCTCAGAAGAAGATATACAAAAGGCCAACAAACAAATGAAAAAATGCTCAACATCACTAATGATCAGGGAAATGAAAATCAAAACCACAGTGTGATACCACCTGCATTCTTACTCCTGCAGGAATGGCCATAATCAAAAAACAAAAAAATAGAAAAAGGTAGATGTTGGCGTGGATGTAGTGATCAGGGAATTCCTTCTACACTGCTGGTGGGAATGTGAACTAGTATAGCCACTATGGGAAACAGTGTGGAGATTCGGTAAAGAACTAAAAGTAGATCTACCACTTGATCCAGCAATCCCACTACTAGGTATCTACCCAGAGGAAAAGAAGTCATTATATGAAAAAGATACTTGCACACACATATTTATAGCAGCACAATTCGCAATTGCAAAATTGTGGAACCAATCCAAATGCCCATCAATCAACAAGTGGATAAAGAAACTGTGAGAGATATATATATTACATATATATAATATATGTATTATATCATATATTATATGTAATCTATAACATAGAATATATAACATATATATGCAATCTATAACATATATGAATATATAACATATAATATATATGTAATATATAACATATATTATATATGAATAACATATAATATATGTGTAATATATACATATATAAAATGAAATACTACTCATCCATAAAAAGAAATGAATTAATGGCATTTGCAGCAACCTCGATGAGATTGGAGACTGTTATTATAAGTGAAGTGACTCAGGAATGGAAAACTAAGTGTCGTATGTTCTCACTGATATGTGGGAACTAAGCTATGAGGACGCAAAAGCATAAGAATGATACAATGGACTTTAGGGACGTGGGTGGAAGCATGGGAAGGGGAAAGGGATAAAAGACTACAACCAGGGTGCAGTGTATACTGCTTGTGTGATGGGTGCACCAAAATCTCACAAATCACCACTAAAGAACTTACTCTTGTAACCAAACACCACCTGTATCCCAATAAACTATGGGAAAAAATTCAAAAAATGAATATGTAAATTTCCACCCTGGTTGTGATTTTTAGTATTACAATGAAGCTAGGGTTAAGGATTGGTTATTCTGGTCTTGTGCGCATGCAGGAGATAGGGTTAACTCCTTTGAGTAATATTTACATTGGGAGCTGCTTATTTTAGCTTCCTCAAGGTCCTGCAACCAGTGGGTATGGTGCTTTGAGCACGAGGGTACATGGTCTGGATGGATTAGTTGGGGTCCCTGCCGGCCACACCCAAACCCCAGCTTATAGTAGAAGTCCTTGGTGGGACATGGGAGGTGGAGGTGTGGAGACTGGGTCCTCTCCCTAGTCTGTCTCACTAGCATTGATTTATTTTCAAGGGCTGGCAGGAGCTGGCTGAAGGGATAGTTTGCCTTGGTTTTCCTGCAGGGAGAGGAATACAAGAGATAATGTCAGATCTTAGAATGATTACTTGGCTTTCTGTTCAAATCTCTCACGCTTGCTTAAGAAGAAAATGAAAGGGTCTCATAATTGGAATCCTAGAGAAGGGGACAGACATCAAACTGTAGTACTCCCACTGTCACCAGTTTTAAGGCATGATTTGATCTCGTGTCAAAATGAAGGTCATAGACTATTGATTACCAACAATTATTGAGAATACATTTACTTTGTTAATTCTCTCCACCTTTTTCATTCTGAACTTTACCAGTGAATTCATCACTGAAAAATCTGTCACTACTGTAGAAAGATAATCTTTACCACTGCAAAATATATTCCTGTGAGAAACAAAAACTGCAGCAGCACTTAATTAAAGAATAAAGAAAGTTACCAAAATATTAACACTGAACTGTAGCCTCTTGCTGTCCTTTTTATACAAGGATCTCACCAGAGGAAAATTAACAACAGAGACAATCCAAATCTTTCTTTTTGCCTTGTCCTCTGATTGAGGAATGACATTGTTCAGCAAATTAAACAGGTAAACAAGATTTTAAGGAGAATGTTTAAATTCCTGAATAGAACAAATTGTTTTTTAACACCCTTAAGCAGCTGTTAGAATCATCAGTTTACATACAAATAATGAATATGCTAATTGCAAATTTTTCTTCTCTAGTCATTAAAATAAGTCTCTTTCCAGGCGCCTAAAATCTTTTCTGGTTGTAGTTACAATATATACTTGAATGCATTCATTTAAAAATCCTTACAATGTATATATTTTTGCTAATTGAAGTAGGTCTTCCCTCTCCATGTAGTTGAGTTTGTGAGATTCTACTACATGTAAACATGTACAAACTTGTAAATAAATTTTAAACTTTATTGTTCTGCACATACATTAACCAGTCTATGAATTTCTCACTAATCTTTCCACCTTTATCGAGTTTAACCTAGTTATGATGTATTCTGTGGAAGTGACTATTAGGAGCCCAGAGAATTACAATATTATTGCTTTGGGTCATAATTTCAATTGTTGCTGATATTCCTACACTTTCAGGGTATAACTTATTTTAAGCGTAACCAATTTCTTTTGGATCCTGAGCTTGTGGGACTTACTAATCTGCATGAATAATTTGCATGAATGTGAATGGGAATATAATTATTCCTGAATTGTTCATTACTTATAGATGTTAATCTGAGTACAATTGCTTCCTTGAAAACATCAAACACAGTATTTATTTTATTTTGTACATGTGACAGTTAGTATACTTAAGTATAACAATTAACATTAACCCAGGAAAACTTGAGGGAACCAACGCATAGATGTTAACAGGTACCTGTGGTGAGATGGTTATCTCAGTTTGGAGGTAGTGAGTTTGGTAAACTCAAAGTGGTTAAAGAAATAATAAGAAGTCATCTTGTATTACAGGATCCTATTATTGCCCATTTTCAATCCCTGGTTTAGAACTTTGAGTAGATTATATTTTAAGAAATTTAACCTGGATTGACTATTAAAACTCAATGAAGAATACTACCAGATACGCACAGTGACAGGACTCAGCTGTGACTGAAACATGGATATTGAATAATTTAGAAAAAACTGATTTTTGGAAAGAACTGAAAGCAATAATAAGATGTTATCCATTTATGTGTAAAATCTAATCATGTATTTATAATTCCAAAATGAATTTTTATATAATAATAAATAAATAATAGACTGATTTTAAAGATGTAAGAATACAAAACAGAAGAAATCCTAAAATTATTTTTTACTTTATATATATTAAAAATTTTCTTCAAAATAGACTCAAAATTTACTCAACCACCTTGCAGTTCTGTTAACGAGCTCTGCTGCTACTTTTGTGATCAGGATTAGAGAAATTTCTACCGACTTTCAATTTTTCCCTAACCAGTTAAATGTCTTTTATGGAGAGTAGGCTAACTATAACTTTCTTTGACTCCTCATCAGCTTGTAATCTGGAAATTGATATTTTTTAACTAACATTTTTTGCCATTTTCTTTACAGCTCTAAGTTCCCGTGTCTCTAGGATTGTCTACCATCCATCTTTATTTAGAAAATAAACTGGCTTTCAGAGTTATCTTAAGTATCAAGCAATTAGAGCTATTTTAATAACAAGTCATGCTCTCTTAATTCATCCTTAAAAGCCCCTTCCCTCCTCACTTCCCTTCCTTTCCTTTGTAAACCTTTACATATGTATTTCACAATCACATACACGTTTATTGAAATTGAAAAGGTAACATTTTTAACCTGGAAAAGTGTTGCATAATATTCATCTGTAAATCAACCTTGAAATTAAGCTTAAAGATGGATTTATCCTCTAGATACCAATAGAAAGTATGTTGAGTGAAATACTGGGTAATATCTTCACGTACAAATGTGTGAAAGATGCGTAAATGTTGCTCAAACAACTGAATGTTCTAGTGACCTTATAAGAACATAGATAATACCATTAAATGTCACCTCAGTAAAAATGTTTTAGGTGCTGTTGATGTTCTAATTTAACGTAAGAGGGAGACTTTAAAAATCTATAGCAACCCAGAATAATAAAGTACATGTCTTAAACAAGCATTTAGCAGGTTGTATTTAGATAATAATTTTTCTAATAACTGTCTATAGAGCCAAAATCAGAGTATTTAATAAATTTTTGAACTTTTTCTAAATTATTAACAGAGAAGAATGATGTTACTAATAACATGGAATCTGGATATACCTATATGCATGGATATATATATACACACACACACAATGTGGATATAAATATACATAAACCCTGATATGCTATTTAAATGTGTACTCTTATCAGGATTAATATGATAGACAATGTACTTTCTTGCAACTAAAAATGAGAGCAAAATAAGGAGAGGAAATATTAAATTCTCTTGGCAAGCTGAGATTAATCATGGGGCCTTAAGAAGAACAGAAAGATATTTTCAGGAAAGCTACATGAAGTCTAACTAACCTAAAATTTGATTGCTGATGGCATATCTTTTGTAATCTTCTGTCCCCCATCTCCATCTTCAGAATAGACCCCTACAACTATTTTAGTTTCAGTGTTGTTCAAGTCAGCTAGAACACTCTATGATGCCTTTTGACATGATAGATTTGTTTCCTATTCCTTCTCTTCAGGTGTCATAAATATGGCAAGCTATTATGAACCTTAAGGTGAAAACAGAACATCCATACAAAGTGAGCATTTTTCACCCTAGGGGATTATTGATTTGTGCAGTGACTTTTGTCCTTGGCAAATTTCAATTTTCAATCGTGTGCAATTTTATAGGTATAAGCCAAACCCCTAGGCCTTTGTTTAATTAATACACACTTAATTGGGAAGCTTGTCTTTCTCCATATAACTTTGCTGTAAACAAAATGAGATTCTGGAAAAATGAATAGACAAAAATGATGGGCTAATGTCAAGGTCAAACTACCTTTTGGTTAGCCTTACAGGTTAGTTTTTATTCAAGTTGGAAACCAAATTTTTATTACGCATGGTCACACAATATTCTAAAGCAAGATTTCTCAATCTTGTTACTGCAGATGGTCCCTGACTTACAATGGTACAGCTGTTTTTGTATTTTTTTGTTTTTTTTTTCTAGAAGGGGTCCCATTCTGTTGCCCAGGCTGGAGTGCAGTGGCGGGGCTCACTACAACCTCTGCCTCCCGGGTTCAAGTGATTCTCTTGCCTCAGCCTCCCGAGTAGTTGGTATTACAGGCATGTGCCACCACGTCTGGCTAATGTTTGTATTTTTAGTAGAGACAGGGCTTCTTCATGTTGGCCAGGCTGGTCTCAAACACCTGGCCTCAAGTGATCTGCCTCACTTGGCCTCCCACCCGTACAACACCAGGCCACTATGGTACATCTTACCATGATTTTTTGACTTTACAATGGCACTAGAAGCTGTACTTTGAGTACCCACACAGCCATTCTTTTTTACACTTTCAGTGCAATAGTCAATAAATTACATGAATTATTCAACACTTTATTATAAGATAGTCTTTGTGTTATGTGACTTTTCCCAACTGTAGGGTACTGTGTTTTAAGCATGTTTATGGGAGGCTAGGATAAGCTACAGTGTTCACTAGGTTAGATGTATTAAATGCATTTTCAACTTACAATATTTTAAATTTATGATGGGGTTATCAGGATGTAACCTCATTGCAAATTGAGGAGCATCAGTATTGACATTTTGGGTTCATTTTTTTTTTTTTAAACCATTGGGAAATGTCTATGCGTCATAGGGTATTTAGCAGCGTTTATGATCTTTACTTACTAGATGCCAGTAGCACCCTGGCTCCCAGCTATGACACCCAAAAATATTTCTAGAGATTGCCAAATATCCCCTTAGGGGAAAACTCACCCCTGAAGTTGAGAACCACAGTTATAAAATATTCTGTGACTGCTTACAAAGTCACAAAGAAAATTTTGGATTCTTACAGCTAGAAGTCTTATTATCTGACCAAGGATAATTCCCTGGGCAAGATTTTGAAAACTGAATTTCAGTTTCCTAATTGTAAACAACCAAGTAATCTTTAGTCGTTCTGACTGCAATACCCTGCCCTCATCGTTTTTGATGGTGAAGAGCAGTTGGGTGACATAACAGTTCTTTCAGGCAACTGTCATGTGTCTCTCACCAGCAAGGCCACATATTTTTTCCAGTCATCATTACCTCCTGACATCCTTCTATCTCCAGAAGCTCAAATCTCTCTCTCTCTCTTTTTACTTCTATTTTTAAATATGTTGTTTCTTGCAGTCAGAGATCATGGATCAGCAATAGCTCAAAATATTGGTCAAGATGCTGCTGCTTCATAGATAAAACCCTAAATCTTAGTGGCTTATTATTTAATACAAGTTTTTCCACATATATAATAGTCTATTCCCAAGTATATTTATTGTTGGGCACTTCATGTGATCCATGAGACCCAGGTTCCTTCCATTTTGTGATTCCACTCATCTCTAGATCCTTGGAGTGCTGACTTACAAAACATCGAATGGGCGGAGACCATGAGGAAGATTCACTCACATCTTAAACATCTCAGCCCCCAAATAGCATATAAAACCCGTTCTCATTTCATTTTCCAGAACTCAGTCATTAACTACATCTAACTGCAAGTCAGGTTGGAAAATGGAGTCAAGTGGTGTAGTCATCTGAAAAAAGGAATTAGTTTTGCTAACAGTCTTGGGCCAGATTCAACTTCTTCCAATTCATCTAGTCACAAGCTTTTTTTCTGGCTCTACTTAGCTCTTGGCTATTCCTGGAAATCAAAGTGGGCTCCATCAAAGGTTTTTCCTTAATAACCTGGGTTTCTTTGTTCCAAGAAGTATCTTCTGTACTTGCTCATCAATTTTTGCTGGTCTAAGCCTGAGTCATCTGCAGGGTCTCCTTTATCTTCACTGTTCCAAGCTTCAGAATAACGTAATGACTGATGCAAGTGGTGACTCTCCATTCATTACATGCTCCCCAATGGTAGCTTGGCTTCTATGCGGCCTGATAGTGTATCCATTTTGGTTTGTGGTTGGGAATCCTTTTAATTCTCTGGCAATATTTTTATAGTGTTTGTTTACAGTGTTTTTGATACTCCTTAAGCCAGAATCCTCTTTCCCTTATGACTCTTGACAGATGACTTCTTATCCTACTTTACTTTTAAGCTGAAGATTACTAAAAGGAAAATTTTTATTCACTCCTTTCTTTACTTCAGTGTTGTGCTGTAATTTTTTTCATCTTCATTCTTTTCTTAGTCAGATGAGAGGTACTGCTCTTCTATGAAATCACATGTTATAAAACTGACCCCATCACTGGATACTTGCTGGGACAGGTTCTCTCAGTTGTCCCCAGACTCTCAGTGCTTCCAATAGTTCTTTCATTTATGTTTGTGGATTAGATACATGGATGTGTAAGTGGCAAGTTGCTAGAGTAAACTGTCTACTCTGCTTCTTCTTCTTTTTTTTTAATACTACTGACATTAGCTGAAATTCCTGAAATTGTGGACCCCTCCTTCAGCTTTGAAAAATTACACTCTTTAAGACCTCTGGACCTCATAAAAGACTGCTGACTTTTCAAACCTTGTGACTTTTCCTCAGTTCAGATACACTGTCTAGAACATTGGCTTTATTATCTACCTCTTGTTTCTTTAAACTCTTGTATCTCTCAGCAACTTTCCCATCATCCTACCTCATCTTCATCTCCTCTTAATGGTCACTTATCTATTTGTAAGATTACGACTATGGAGATGCCACTATTTGCTGGATATTCTGGCAGGTTTTGAGGATCAAAGATAAAGATGATTTTCCTCATGCCTTCAGCTTCTTTCTCTTCTTTTCTCTAAATATTTAGCCTTTGGCATTCTTCTCAGGACCACATCACACTTATTCCAAAATTGACCACATAGTTGGAAGTAAAGTACTCCTCAGCAAATGCAAAGGAACAGAAATTATAACAAACTGTCTCAGACCACAGTGCAATCTAACTAGAACTCAGGATTAAGAAACTCACTCAAAATGGCTCAACTACATGGAAACTGAACAACCTGCTCCTGAATGACTATTGGGTATATAACAAAATGAAGGCAGAAATAAAGATGTTCTTTGAAACCAATGAGAACAAAGACACAACATACTAGAATCTCTGGGACACATTTAAAGCAGTGTTTAGAGGGAAATTTATAGCACTAAATGCCCACAAGAGAAAGCAGGAAAGATCTAAAATTGACACCCTAACATCACAATTAAAAGAACTAGAGAAGCAAGGGCAAACACATTCAAAAGCTAGCAGAAGGCAAGAAATAACTAAAATCAGAACAGAACTGAAGGAGATAGAGATACAAAAAAATGCTTCAAAAAATCAGTGAATCCAGGAGTTGGTTTTTTGAAAAGATCAACTAAATTGATAGACGGCTAGCAAGTCTAGTAAAGAAGAAAGGAGAGAAGAATCAAATATATGCAATAAAAAATGATAAAGAGGATATCACCACCGATCCCACAGAAATACGAACTACCATCAGAGAATACTATAAACAGCTCTATGCAAATAAACTGGAAAATATAGAAGAAATGGATACATTCCTGGACACATACAACCAAGACTAAACCAGGAAGAAGTTCAATCCCTGAAGAGACCAATAACAGGCTATGAAATTGAGGCGATAATTGATAGCCTACCAACCAAAAAAATTCCAGGACCAGAGGGATTCACAGCTGAATTCTACCAGAGGTACAAAGACGAACTGGTACCATTCCTTTTGAAACTATTCCAATCAATAGAAAAAGAGGGAATTATCTGTAACTCATTTTATGAGGCCAGCATCATCCTGATACCTGGCAGAGACACAACAAAAAAGGAGAATTTTAGATCAATATCCCTGATGAACATCAGTGCAAAATCCTCAGTAAAATACTGGCAAACCTAATCCAGCAGCGTACCAAAAAGCTTATCCACCACGATCAAGTTGGCTTCATCCCTGGGATGCAAGGCTGGTTCAACATATGCAAATCAATAAACATAATCTATCATATAAACAGAACCAAAGACAAAAACCACATGATTATCTCAATAGATGCAGAAAAGTCCTTTGACAAAATTCAACAGCCCTTCATGCTAAAAACTCTCAATAAACTAGGTATTTATGGGATGTATTGCAAAATAATAAGAGCTATTTATGAGAAAACCACAGTCAATATCATAAAGAATGGGCAAAAACTGGAAGCATTCCCTTTGAAAACTGGCACAAGATAGGGATGCCCTCTCTCACCACTCATATTCAACATAGTGTTAGAAGTTCTGGCCAGGGCAATCGGGCAAGAGAAAGAAATAAAGGGTATTCAATTAGGAAAAGAGGAAGTCAAATCGTCCCTGTTTGCAGATGACATGATTGTATATTTAGAAAACTCCATTGTCTCAGCCCAAAATCTCCTTAAGCTGGTAAGCAACTTCAATAAAGTCTCAGGATACAAAATCAATATGCAAAAATTACAAGCATTCCTATACACCAATAAAAGACAAGCAGAGAGCCAAATCATGAGTGAACTCCCATTCACAGTTGCTACAAAGAGAATAAAATACCTAGGAATCCAACTTACAAGGGATGTGAAGGACCTCTTCAAGGAGAGGTCTCAAACCACTGCTCAATGAAATAAAAGAGGACACAAACAAATGGAAGAACATTCCATGCTTAAGGTTAGGAAGAATCAACATCGTGAAAATGGCCATACTACCCAAGGTAATTTATAGATTCAATGCCTTCCCCATCAAGCTACCAATGACTTTCTTCACAGAATTGGAAAAAAAGTACTTTAAAGTTCATATGGAACCAAAAATAGCCCACATTGCCAAGACAATCCTAAGCCAAAAGAACAAAGCTGGAGGCATCATGCTACCTGACTTCAAACTATACTAAAAGGCTACAGTAACCGAAACAGCATGGTACTGGTACCAAAACAGAGATATAGACCACTGGAACAGAACAGAGCCCTCAGAAATAACATCACACATCTACAACCATCGGATCTTTGAGAAACCTGACACAAACAAGACATGGGGAAAGGATTCCCTATTTAATAAATGCCTCTCAGAAAACTGGATCCCTTCCTTACACCATATACAGAAATTAACTTAAGATGGATTAAAGACTTAAAACCATAAAAACCCTAGAAGAAAACCTAGGCAATACCATTCAGGCCATAGGCATGGGCAAGGACTTCATGACTAAAACACCAAAAGCAATGGCAACAAAAGCCAAAATTGACAAATGGATCGATTAAACTAAGGAGTTTCTGCATAGCAAAAGAAACTATCATCAAAGTGAACAGGCAAACTACAGAATGGGAGAAAATTTTTACAGTCTACTTATCAACAAAGGGCTAATATCCAGAATCTACAAAGAACTTAAATTTACAAGAAAAAAACAACCCCATCAAAAAGTGGGTGAAGTATATGAACAGGCACTTCTCAAAAGAAGACATTTATGCAGGCAGCAGACACATGAAAAAATGCTCATCATCACTTGCCATCAGAGAAATGCAAATCAAAATCATAATTAGATACCATCTCACACTAGTTAGAATGGTGATCATTAAAAAGTCAGGAAACAACAGGTGCTGGAGAGGATGTGGAGAAATAGAAACACTTTTACGCTGTTGGTGGGAATGTAAACTATTTCAACCATTGTGGAAGACAGTGTGGTGATTCCTCAAGGACCTAGAACTAGAAATACCATTTGACCCAGCCATCCCATTACTGGGTATATACCCAAAGGATTATAAGTCATGCTACTATAAAGACACATGCACACATATGTTTATTTATAGCACTATTCACAATAGCAAAGACTTGGAACCGACCCAAGTGTCCATCAATGATAGACTGGATTAGGAAAATGTGGCACATATACACCATGGAACACTATGCAGCCATAAAAAAGGATGAGTTCATGTCCTTGTAGGGACATGGATGCAGCTGGAAACCATCATTCTGAGCAATCTATCACAAGGACAGAAAACCAAACACCACATGTTCTCACTCATAGGTGGGAATTGAACAATGAGAACACTTGGACCCAGGATAGGGAACATCATACACCAGGGCCTGTCGTGGCGTGGGGGGATGGGGGAGGGATAGCATTAGGAGATTTACCTAATGTAAATAATGAGTTAATAGGTGCAGCAAACCAACATGGCACACGTGCACCTATGTAACAAACCTGCACAGTGTGCACGTGATGTACCCTAAAACTTAAAATATAATTTAAATAAAGGAGAACTGCTAAAAAATAAATTTCTGTTATTTGAAGTAAAAAAGAAAATATTTGGTCTTTGGTTCTCTCTCTCTGTGTCTTGTCTCTTTCTGCTTTACAAACCTCTCCCTTAAAGAAGAGTAATTTTTATAGCACTGTCTCTTACATCTATGCAAATGTCTCTCGTATTTGGAATTGAGCTTGCTTTGAAGGCCAGTGCCATTTTTCTCTTGCTGTTTACTGCCCATCACCATGGAAAACAAGTGAGGCTATAGTAAATTATGGCACCTGCCTTTTGTTCTAACTTCTACCTTCTACCCATCTTAGTCTCCAACGTTAGAACTTTATGCCTCAATTATTATTTTATAAAAAGAACTTTAATTACAAGTTTTTTATGTAGAAATATCAGAAAACAAATATTAGAAAAAAGTAATATTCACTTCTAATCCCATCAGCTAGATAGAGCTAACATGAATGTTTTGTTGTGCAGAGTGAACATTATATATGTTCATTTTGGGATCATCTTCTGTGTAGTCTTTGTAAATCTACTTTTTCACTTCATACGTCATGAGCATTATTCCTTCTTTATAGGTACATTTACGTCATTTTTAATGGCTGCATAATTTCCCATAATTTAATTAACCATTGTCTAAAGAATGCTGCAATTTGCAGACTGGTAGGCAATTCCTTGCTCACATCTTTATTTTTCCATAGGACACATTCCCAGAAGTGAAAGTGCAGATTCAAAGAACCTGTAGGTATTTAATGAGTCCAGTCAATCAGCATTGCTCAGGGGGAGACTCCCTGCCTTCACGTTTCAATCGAGTAAATATCCAAGGGGTTCTTGTTATGTTCCATGCCCTGTACTCCTGTTTCTCCAACTTCTCTCTCCAATTTATTTTTCATTTTACCAGGTTAATCTTGCTTAAACCTTGTATGCATCTGTCATTTCCCTTCATGGAAACCTCCCCAATACACCTAATGACTAAAGCCTGACTTTCTGGCCTGCCAGTCAAGCCCTACTCCCTTTTACACACACACACACACCCCCACACAAGTCCCAGCCCTCCTTTCCAATTAGGGATCCCACTACCCTCCCATATGAACCTTCCACATCTCTGCAGGCTGATGTCCTGTCCTGGTACTCCTTACTCAACCCTGATTCTGTATTTTTTCATTCCCACCTACCACTCTTTCAAAGAACCAGAAAGGCATTCCAAGGGTCCTCCTCCTCTAGAAGTGCACTCTATCCAGTGGTATTATTTCTCTTCAAGCTCTGATTTGTCATGTGTTAGTGTTATCCTCAAAGGTGCAAGTATACTAAGCTCCTTCTGGGTACAACTGAAATTATATTTATTTCTCACTCCCCTGAACAGAATACTATGTACTCACTCTATTTTTATAGCTCATAAATACATTTAACATTTATTGAGCATCTACTATGTGGTGGTTACTATACTTAGTTCTGTGGATACAATAATAACTAAGTTAGCTGTGGTCTTCATCCATATCACATAGACAATCTAAGAATTTGCCAAGTTTTTACTTTCCAGACCTACCCATTTGAACATACATACCCTAAATACCCATGTATTCCCGACAGGCTTAATTATGGGTTGCTGTCATTCTACTCCTTTCTCAAGACTACTTCCTGATAAACTTCTTTCACAAACAAGTAAAAACCTGGAAGTCCAATGAAGTCCATTATTTATAAAATTCTATTCTGCATTATCTGGCCTATCCAGTGTAATAAGTGAAAGTATTCAAATAATTTCAGGGTAATTGAGACCAAATTCAAAGACAACTTCTGAAAGACAATTCTGTGACTATCCATGGTATGAGTTTTTGCATTTTGAAGAAAAATACACACAATGTATTTTTACGTTGGAATTTTCTAGTGTTAAATAAGTATTGCTAAATGAAAGTAGATCCGGCATGGTGGCTCGCGCCTGTAATCTCAGCACTTTGGGAGGTTGAAGTGGGCGGATCACCTGAGGTCAGGAGTTTGAGACCAGCCTGACCAACATGGAGGAACCCCGTCTCTACTAAAAATACAAAATTAGCTGGTGGTGGTGGTGCATGCTTGTAATCCCAGCTACTCTGAAGGCTGAGGCAGGACAATCGCTTGAACCTGGGAAGTGCAGGTTGCCGTGAGTTAAGATTGCGCCATTGCACTCCAGCCTGGGGAACAAGAGCAAAACTCCATCTCAAAAAAAAAAAAAAAAAAAAAAGTAAAAACAGAGCATGCAAAAACACATAAAAGTAAAAAGTAAATGGAACTAGATCACCACTATGAAGGATTATACACTAAACAATAAAGCAACGCAAATGTGATCACCTTTATTTCTAATCCCTCAAATATTTAAATGAATTCAGTTTGGATGGATGTCTCAGCTCTGAAAAATCCTTTAATTGAGAAAACAGAAAATCCCCAAGTTGTGATGGGTTCTATTAGATTCTCTTTTGCACTGTGAAATATACAATTTTGTGTTTACCTTAAATTTAGACTTTAAGGAAATATCTTACTGAAGGTGTATATATTAAGGTCTCTCAGGGTCAACATTTTCCATAGGAATCAAAATCAAGAACATGAGCAGGAAATGTTGGATTAGGGAGATTTTGTACTTTCATTTGTAACAAATAATTCACCGGGAAGAAAAGGTAGAATCTTACAAGTAAAGAGATTAGGCAAAAGTCCAACTAGGGATTTAAGTGATCAATATGTTTCCTTTGGCTAATCTAATAGTAAACTTAGGTCCAAGAAATTAGGAAAAAAGTCAACAGAACTATGCTGTTAATAAAAGATGAAAGAAAAGAAGCAACAATGATGATTTATTCACAAGTTTTCAGAGACTTAATGAAAAATTTTCGTAGGCATAATGTAATGATTTTGCGTTCTGTTTATTCAACTTTTCTACTCAAGATAATCTAAAGAAAAGTATGAGAATCAAAATGATTAATGAATGTATTTCAGTTTCAATGCAGCTGAAATTTTGAATGATAATTTGAACTGGGAAATACATTTTTAATGGTAGAATTGTTACTTCTTTTGGTTTTAATTCACTGGCAAGTTAGTGGGAAGTTAGAAAATTTGGGGTTTTAGAGATTATTTCTGAAAGCACAGAGGCTACATTTAGCAATAGATATAATAAAGAATATAAACATCTTCATACATACATATATATAGAGTTACAAAAAATAGATGTGTTTAGATTAGCTAGACATAAGGAAAACTTTTGGCTGATATACTGTGTTGCGTCTCCATGTCTATTCTTTTCTTACATCAGAAAGTCTAAAAGCCTGAAGTTTTCTTTTATTGTTTTTATACCCCTTAAGCATAAATTTCACTATCTTCATGGTTCCCTTGTTTCCAAGACAGATAACCTGGTGTCCCTGATATAGCCCATATGTGTCTTGGTAGTGAATGGCTGTTCATAAACTGTGAGTGCAAAGATGGCTTACGCATCTGTTTATATAGTACATTTCTTTTTTAAGCTGAGGCACACCATTTTTCTACGAACTCTCTTGTTACTGTGCCCATTAATCAGTTTTTGTTTGCAATGACAGTGTTCACATGATAACAAGACTTCTAGAAATATGATTTCTGGGTTCAAAATCCTTACCGATGTGCAGATTGCAAGGTACTAGAATAGGGAAGAATATCCTATTGATGAAATTTCTAGGTCACAACTCTGGCCCTTGTGGATTACTGCAGTTGAAGGTGTTCAAGAAGAGGCTGCATCACCACCTGGAAACTAGAATATGTTTAAAGGATGTTTTAGATTGTGAATGCTGGAACTATATTAGCTTTTTTATTTTACCTGATTTTTTTTCTTTGAATCCAAAATTCAGAGAATAAACTCCTCAACTCATGGTCATCATTATTATCCATTCAAGAGCCTTTTCTTTTCTAATTTTTATTCATTTGGCCTTCCCTTTCTTCCCCAATCTTCACCTCTAATTTATTCCCTCAAATAGAAATGAACTCAACATATTTATGTCCTTAAATGTGCATGTATTCCTATAAAATGTGTAGACTTTGTATATGTTTTAAATGTTCATAAGTGGTATTATTTCTCAATCTCTTTTTTTTCCTTCTTTTAGTTTTTTATTTTGAAATACTTTTAAATTCATGGAAAAGGGGCAAGAATACTAAAAAGAATTCCAGGATACCCTTCACTCAGATTCATTCATTAATATCATTTGACCACATTTGCTCTATCATTATTTTTCTATAAATACACATTTGTATTTTTTTCTGAACCATTTGAGAGCAAGTTGCTAATATAGTTTGACTGTGTCCTCACCCAAATCTCCTCTTGATGTGTAACTCCCACAATTCCCACCCATCATGGGAGGAACCCAGTGGGAGATGGAAGAATTATGGGAGTGAGTCTTTTCTGTGCTGTTGTTGTGATAGTGAATGAGTCTCATGAGATCTGATGGCTTTAAAAACAAGAGTTTGCCTGCACAAGCTCTCTCTTTGCCTGCTGCCATCCATGTAAAACATGACTTGCTCCTCCTTGCCTTCTGCCATGATTGTGGGACTTCCCGAGTCACGTGGAAGTATAAGTCCAATTAAACCTCTTTCTTTTGTAAATTTCCCAGTCTTGGGTATGTCTGTATAAGCAGCATGAAAATGGACTAATATGGTTGCATACAAGATACCCCTTTACCCTAAATGCATCAGTGTGAATTTTCTAAGAACAAAAACATTCTTTAACATAATATAGTACAATTATCCAAATTAGGAAACTTACACTGATATAATACTATGATCTAATCTACAGTCCATTTTCAGGTTTTGCCACTTGCCACATAATGTCCTTCATGACAATTTTTTTCCTTGGTCCAGGATCTAATCTAGGATCCTACATTGCATTTAGTTGTCAAGTCTTTTTAGTTTCCTTTAATATGAGTACAGTTCCTTAAACATATTTTGCCTTTCATTATATTGACATTTTTAAGCATGCAGGTCAGTTGTTTTGTAGACTGTTCCTAAATTTGGGTATGTCTGCTGTTTATGCATTTTTGGGCAGGAATGCCACAGAAGTGATACTGTATTCTTCTTAGTGCATCAAATCAGGAAGCCCATGAGCTAGCATCATTCATAATGGTTGCCCAGTATTCTACTAGTTCATTTAAACCAATTTCCTATCATAGCATTATAGCATGTTTAGGTGGTTCTCAATTTTACTTTTTTTTTTTTTTTGTAGAGACAGGATCTTGCTCTGTCACTCAGGCTGGAGTGCCGTGGCACATGCATAGCTCAATATAACCTCAAACTCCTGGGCTCAAGCCATCCTCCTGCCTTGGATTCCCAAAGCACTGGGATTACAGGTGTGCCAACACACCTGGCCTTCAATTTTTAAACATATGATAAACTATATGATGAGGTAAACATTTTTGAACTTACATGTTTGTATGGCTGTCTATTTCCTTAGGCTAAATTCTAGATGTGAATTCTAGTGAAAGGGTGAAAGCATAGACTTGTTTTAAAGCTCTTGCTCCCTAGTGTTGCCAAGTCATTCTCCAGAAAGCAGTGCAGGTCTCTCTACTCCCGTTAGTAGCGTCTGCCTATGTCTTGCTCTTGCCAATCCTCCCTGTCAAAATCCTTGCCACTTTGATAAATGAAATGGTATTGCATTATTGCTTTATTTATTTATTTATTCATTTTTTTATTTCCATAAGTTATTGGAAAACAGGTGGTGCTTGGTTACATGAGTAAGTTCTTCAGTGTAATTTATGAGAGTTTGGTGCACCCACCACTCAAGCAGTATACCCTGAGCCCTATTTGTAGTCTTTTATCCCTCACCCTCTTCTGATCCTTTCACCCTGAGTCCCCAAAGTCCATTGTGTCATTCTTATGCCTTTGCATCTTCATAGCTTAGCTCTACTTATGAGTGAGGACATATGATGTTTGGTTTTCCACTCCTGAGTCACTTCACTTAGAAAAATAGTCTCCCATCTCATTCAGATTGCTGCAAATGCCCTTAATTCATTCCTTTTTAGGGCTGAGTAGTATTTCATTGAATATACATATACCACAGTTTCTTTATCCACTCATTGATTGATGGGCATTTGCATTGGTTCCACATTTTTGTAATTACGAACTGTGCTGCTATAAACATGGGTGTGCAGGTATCTTTTTCCTATAATGACTTCTTTTCCTCTGGATAGATACCCAGTAGTGGGATTGCTGGATCAAATGGTAGTTCTACTTTTAGTTCTTTAAGGAACCTCCACACTGTTTTCCATAGTAGTTGTACTAGTTTACATTCCCATCAGCAATGTAGAAGTGTTCCTGGTTCACCACATACATGCAAATATCTACTATTTTTTGTTTTTGATTACGACCATTTTTGCAGGAATACAGTGGTATTGCATTGTGGTTTTGATTTGCATTTCCTTGATAATTAGTGATGTTGAGCATTTTTTCATATATTGGTTGTCCATTTGGATATCTCCTTTTGAAAATTGTCTATTCTTGTCCTTAGCCCACTTTTTGATGGGATCGTTTTTTGCTTGGTGATTTCTTTGAGTTTGTTGTAATTCTGGATATTAGTGCTTTGTCAGATGTATAGATTGTGAAGAGTTTCTCCCACTCTGTGGGTTGTCTGTTTTCTCTACTGACTTTTCCTTTTGTTGTGCAAAAGCTCTTTAGTTTAATGAAATTCCAGCTACTTATGTTTGTTTTTATTGCATTTGTTTTTTGGTTCTTGGTCATGAAATCCTTGCCTAAGCCAATGTCTAGAAGGGGTTTTCCAATGTTATTTTCTGAATTTTTACAGTTTTAGGTCTTAGATTTAAATCCTTAATCCATCTTGAGTTGATTTTTGTATAAGGTGAGAGATGGGAATCCAGTTTTCTTCTCCTACATGTGGCTAGCCAATTATGCCAGCACCATTTGTTGAAAAGAGTATCCTTTCCCCACTTTATGTTTTTGATTGCTTTGTTGAAGATCGGTTAGCTTTAAGTATTGGGGTTTATTTCTGGGTTCTCTATTCTGTTCCATGGGTCTATGTGCCTATTTTTATACCAGTACCATGCTGTTTTGTTGACTATGGCCTTACAGTATAGTTTGAAATCAGGTAATATGATGTCCCCAGATGCATTCTTTTTGCTTAGTCTTGCTTTGACTATGTGGAGTCTTTTTTGGTTACATATGAATTTTAGAATTTTTTTTTTAACTCTATGAAAAATGATGGTGGTATTTTTATGGGAATGGCATTGATTTGTAGATGGCTTTTGGCAGTATGGTAATTTTTACAATATTGATTCTACCCATCCATGAGCATGGGATGTGTTTTTATTTGTTTCTGTCACCTATGATTTCTTTCAGCAGTGTTTTGTAGTTTTCCTTGTAGAGGTCTTTCACCTCCTTGGTTAGGTATATTCCTAAGTATTTTATTTTACTTTTTTGCAGCTATTGTAAAAGGGGTTGAGGTCTTGACTCAGCTTGGTTGCTGTTGGTGTATAGAAAAGCTACTTATTTGTATACGTTAAATTTTGTATCCGGAAACTTTGCTGAATTCTTTTATCAGTCCTAGCAACTTTCTGAAGAAGTTTTTAGAGTTTTCTAGGTAAACAGTTATATTATCATCAGTGACAGTTTGACTTCCTCTTTATTGATTTGGACACTCTTTATTTCTTCCTCTTGTCTGATTGCTCTGGCTAGGACTTCCAGTACTATGTTGAAGAGGGGTGGTGTGAGTGGGCATCCTTGTCTTGTTCCAGTTCTCATAGGGAATGCTTTCAACTTTTCCCTATTCAGTATTATGTTAGCTGTGGGTTTGTCATAGATGTTTTTTATTATATCTATGTCCCTCGTATGCCAATTTTGCTGAGACTTTTAATCATAAAGTGTGCTAGATTTTGTTGAATGCATTTTCTGCATCTATTGAGATAATGATATGAGTTTTGTTTTTAATTCTGTTTTATGTGGCGTATCATGTTTTTTGATGTGCATATGTTAAAACATCCCTGTGTCTATGGATGAAACCCACTTGATCATCATGAATTATATTTTTGATATGTTGTTGGACTTGGTTAGCTAGTATTTTGTTAAGGATTTTAGCATCTATGTTCATCAGGGATATTGGTCTATAGTTTTCTTTTTTGGTTATGTCCTTTTCTGGCTTTGGTATTAGGATGATACTGGCTTCACAGAATGATTTAGAAAGGGTTTCCCCTGTCCCTATCTTATGGAATAGTGTCAATAGGATTGGTACCAATTCTTTGAATGTCTGGTAGAATTCTGCTGTGAATCTATCTGGTCCTGGACTTTTTTGTTGGTAATTTTAAAAATTACCATTTCAATCTCACTGCTGGTTATTGGTCTCTTCAGGGTATCTAAATCTTCCTGATTTAAGCTAGGAGGGTTGTATATTTCCAGGAATTTATCCATCTCTTCTGGTTTTCTAGTTTATGTGCATAAAGGTATTGATAGTAACCTTGAATTATCTTTTGTATTTCTGTAGTGTCAGTTGTAATATCCCCTGTTTTGTTTCTTAGTAAACTTATTTGTATTTTCTCCCTTCTTTTCTTGGTTAATCTTACTAATGGTCTATCAATTTTATTTATCTTTCCAAAAATCCAGCTTTTTGTTTCATTTATCTTTTGTATTTTTGCTTGTTTGTTTTAATTTCCTTTAGTTCTTCTCCAATCTTGGTTATTTCCTTTCTTCTGCTGGGTTTGGGTTTGGTTTGTTCTTGTTTTTCTAGTTCCTTGAGGTATGGCGTTAGAATGCAAGCTTGTGTTTTTTCAGACTTTTTGATGTAGGTGTTTAGAACTATGAACTTTCCCCTTATCACCACCTTTGCTGTATCCCGGAGGTTTTGATAGGTTGTGTCACTATTGTTCAGTTTGAAGAATTTTTTAATTTCCATCTTGATTTTGTTTTTGACCCAATAATCATTCAGGAGCAGGTTATTTAATTTCCATGT
The DNA here is from genome assembly GCF_003255815.1 of Theropithecus gelada. Taxonomy (NCBI): domain Eukaryota; kingdom Metazoa; phylum Chordata; class Mammalia; order Primates; family Cercopithecidae; genus Theropithecus; species Theropithecus gelada. The sequence goes on from NC_037669.1 coordinate 172,778,858, forward strand.
ATTTGTACGGTTTTGAAGGTTCCTTTTGGAGTTGATTTCCAGTTTTATTTCACTGTGTTGTAAGAGAGTGCTTGATATAGTTTCAATTTTTGTTTTAATTTATTGAGGCTTATTTTGTGGCCTATCATATGGTCTGTCTTTGAGAAAGTTCCATGCACTGTTTAATAGAATGTATATTCTGAAATTGTTGGGTGGAATGTTCTGTATATACCTGTTGAATCAATTTGTTCCAAGGTATAGTTAAAATCCATTTTTTCTTTGTTTACTTTCTGTCTTGATGATTCTTCTAGTGCTGTCAGGGGAGTATTGAAATCTCCCACTGTTATTGTGTTGCTATCTCATTTCTTAAGTCTATTAGTAACTGTTCTATAAATTTGGGACCCCCAGTGTTAGCTGCATATATATTTAGAAATGTGATATTTTCCTGGTGGACAAGGCCTTTTATCATTGTATAATGTCCTTTGTCTCTTTTAATTGCTGTTACTCTAAAGTTTGTTTTGTGTGATATAAGAATAGGTATTTCTGCTCACTTTTGGTGTCCATTTGCATTAAATGCCTTTTTCCATTCCTTTACCTTAAGTTTATGTGAGGTTTATGTGTTACGTGAGTCTCTTGAAGGCCACAGGTTGGTGAATTCTTATCCATTCTTCCATTCTGTATATTTTAAGTGGAACATTTAGGCCATTTACATTCAATGTCAGTATTGAGATGTGAGGTATCATTGCACTCATCATGTTATTTGTTGCCTGTATACCTTGGTTTTTTGTTCTTTGGTTTTGTTTTTCAAATTGTATTTTTGTTTTATAGGTCCTGTGAGATGTATGCTGTTTTTTGATGTTTTTCCAGGATTTGTTTTAAGACTTAGAGTTCCTTTTAGCAATTCTTGTAGTAGTGGGTTGGTAGTGATGAATTCTCTCAGCATTTGTTTGTCTGAAAAAACCTGTATCTTTCCTTCCTATATGAATCTCAGTTTCGCTGGATACACAATTCTTGATTGATAATTGTTTTCTTTTATGAGGCTAAAGATAGGGCCCCAATCCCTTCTAGCCTGTAGGGTTTCTGCTGAGAAATCTGCTGTTAATCTGGTAGGTTTTCCTTTATAGGTTACCTGGTACTTCTGTCTCACAGCTCTCAAGATCCTTTCCTTCATCTTAACTTTAGATAATCTGATGACTGTGTGCCTAGGCAATGATCTTTTTGCAAAGTGTTTAACAGCTGTTCTTTGTGCTTCTTGTGTTTGGATGTCTAGGTCTTTAGCAAGACCAGGGTAATTTTCCTCATTTTTTCCCCCAAATATGTTTTTCAAACTTTTAGATTTTTCTTCTTCCTCCAGAATGTCAATTATTCTTAAGTTTGTTCATTTAACATAATCCCAGAGGCTTTGTTCGTATTTTCTTATTATTTTTTCTTTGTCTTTGTTGGATTGGGTTAATTCAAAGACCTTGTCTTTGAGCTCTGAATTTCTTTCATCTACTTGTTCAATTCTATTGTTGAGACTTTCTAGAGTGTTTTGCATTTCTACAAGTGTGTCCAATGTTTTCAAGTTTTGATTGCTTTCTTTTTATGCTATCTATTTTATTGAATATTTCTCCCTTCACTTCTTGTATCATTTTTTGGATTTCCTTGCATTGCACTTCACCCTTCTCTAGTGCCTCCCTGATTAGCTCAATAACTTACCTCCTGAATTCTTTTTCAGGTAAATCAGGGATTCTTCTTATTTTGGATCCATTGTGGAGATCTAGTGTGATATTTTTTTTTTTTTTTTTTTTTTTTTTTTTGAGTGTTAAAGAACGCTGTTTTGTCACATTAGCAGAGTTGGTTTTCTGGTTCCTTCTCATTTGGGTAGGCTCTGTCAGAGGGAAGGTCTAGGGCTGATGGCTGTTGTTCAGATTCTTTTGTCCCATGGGGTGTTCCCTTAATGTAGTACTCTCCCCCTTTTCCTATGGATGTGACTTCCAGAGAGCTAAGATGCAGTGATTGTTATCTCTCTTCTGGATCTAGCCAACCAGCAAGTCTACCAGGCTCTGGGCTGGTATTGGGGGTTGTCTGCACAGAGTTCTGTGATGTGAATCTTCAGTGGGTCTCTCAACTATGGACATCAGCACAGTATTTGAGGTGTCTCTCCTTTTCTTCAGGAACAATTAACTGTCTTCAGAGGGTCTGTGGGTCCTCTTGGGTCTCTTGATTTATTCCTGCAATCTTTCTGGAGCAAAAATTCATGATGCGAGTCTCTACATACTACTCTATCCATCCAAGTCAGAGCTGCAATCTAGTCCTGCCTCCTATCTGCCATGATCCACCTTACTCCCCCAATCTCATTTAGTTTTCTGCTTTACACATTTGAAATTATTTATTTATGACTAAGCATATTATATCTAGCTCTTAATCAGTGATTTTAAAACTTTCACTTTTTGGTTATAGAATGTTTCATTAAAATAAAATTTTATACAATATCAGACATGACAGACAGATGAAAGCAGGGCTGCTTTGGCACAAGTGTGTTTGTATGTGTCTGGAGCTGACCTCAATCTGCTTGGTCTTCCTCTTCTTCCGTAAAATGGTCCCTGAAGCACTTCTTCTGAATCGAGGGCTACTTGGAACACAATATAAAAACTCTTGGGGTAAGTGCTTTCTAAATCCACTCCCTTTCTCCCAACTGCTTTTCCAAGATCTATCTTTCTGTGAGACATAATAGGAACTTTACTTTATCTGAGCTTTCTGTTTTACCAATTAACCTTTGTGAACAATGTCTTGTTTCAGTGTCTTCAAGGGATCCACTCAGCCCTCCATACACATTTTAAAGGTGTGAGTGGGCAAGGCTCTTACTTCAGTTGCCAAAAGGAGACACTGTAGTATGTAGAGAAACATTTTACACAACAAGCTAATAGAATGCTTTGGAGAGGAGATGATAACCTAGAGGTAACTAGGTTGCCTCTGTTTACATATGTGAAAAGCTCCTTCCTTCCTTCTCTGAATAAATCTGCATATGGAAAGTTAGCACCTTGTGAGATAACACATGGACTGGAGCCTTAATATATTTTTCTTAAAACTTAAGCAGGAAACACATAAACACACACACAATCTCTCTGTCTCTGTTTCTCCCTCTATCTCTAATATTTAAGTGAAAATCTTTGTAAATTGTATTCCACATTTTTCTGCTTTCTTACACACAGTATATGGTAAAGATAATACAAACTTTTTTCCATGCTTTGAGGCCTCTGGAGCTGTTTGCTTCATCTCTAAATTGCCCCAAGCTGTTAGGAATTAGTATGTCTTCCTTCACGTATTCTTTGTTTCTTATATTTCTGTGAATGTCAATTTGTCTATCAATAGTGGCCAGTCTTTTCTACTTTCCCTAGATGGCCATTTCTAATCCTTTACGAATTAAGAAACCAGATAAACAGGTTTTTGAAAATTGGATCCAAACTGCACAATTCTGCCTGAAGACCTCAGTGACCCCCCGAATAAACTGCCTGATATTTGATCTTTTGATTTTGTGGCAGGTCTTTTGGATGCTCAGAGTTTTTTTTATTACCTTATGGTTAGTCTCTCTTTTTGGCAGTTGCAGTTGCCATGTGAGTGCCCATAGGATTGAGTCAGCTTTTCCCATGTTTGATCTTGAAGGAAATAAACAGGCACATTGCAACTTTTATCCTTCTATTTCCTTTAATTGTGATTAATTTGGCTTGAAAAAACAGATTTTTTTTTTTTTGTTAGTGTCACTAAATTATTTTTGGTTTACTGAAACAGTCAAGCTAATTCCTGGATAGGTCCTAAATTCACTTATGAGAAACTTCTTAGCTAATCAATGCTTATAAAGTATTATTTCTCTCATGATACCTAAATAATACCAACAACAAAAAAAATCTGTGTTTACTCATTGGCCCAAAGACCTTCAGGTCAAACCTGGGTATACTGCTCCACTATTCATAACGGTCTTTATTTTTTTCATTATTAGTAACAAAATAAATATTTTCAGAAGGTCAATAAAGCCTTTTGTGATGACTTTATAATGCTGAGGGGTGACTTTAACTATTATTAGTATCTTTAAAATGATGATATTAGTGAAACCTAACAGTTGGTTATCTTACTGGAAGGTCTTGTAATAGCAAGGATTTTCCTATATTCAGTTCCATTTTGGAGAACACAATTCAATGCGCAGTATGTCTCAGTGCAAGAGAACATATAATAATTCCTGTGCTGCCTTAATGGGATTGTACCATATTCTTTTAAATAATAACATTGCCTTTTCTTAAAGAAAAGATGCTAGTATTAGTGTTCTTAAGCCCCAGCTAAAACATGTTGATGCTAACATGAAAAATGTCGGCACAGACAGTGTCATTCATTCTTTTTCCTTTCTAACTTGAGTCAATAACCATAGGATCCACGCCTTCATGAATGTCTCTGTTTTGCCATTCTTTTTTTTTCTCTCTTTTTTCCCCATTTCTAAACTGTTTGTTGCTCTACTCGTCTTTGAAGCACTTACAGATCACACTCTGGGGTGACCAACTGGAATGAAAAAGTGAGAGACCATTTTTATCCAGTAATTTTCCATAATTCCCATTAGAAATAAATGGGGCAGTGAAGTCTTATGCAATTGTTGATAACAAATGAGACAAACACTTGTACCTGTGACAGGAGTCTACAATATATGGGTAAGTGAAAAACAATGGTTGCAAACAGTATTATTATCTCATGCTTGTACAACACCAACACATAGAAATACCAATGCATAGGAATGCATTAGATCCTTTCATCCAACAACACATAGAAACAATAATGCAAAAAGGCATAGGAATATGTCTAGAAGGAAAATCAGCCTAGTTATCAAAAGAGCTATTACTAAGAAAGGGGAGACCAAGAGAGAAGGATTTGAAAAACACATTGCATGATTATTATATAGAAATATCTACATTATATATACATAATAAATATGCATATATCATATAAAAAAATCTACATTGCATGATTATATTAAACAACCACACATGACATTTATCATAAAATGATGCCATTTTGGGGGATTATTTTATAGAAAAACAAACTAGAGAAGCAAGGTGATGGATTTCTCTGGGGACATAAAGGTGTCACAGAAAGGAGAGATTTTCCTGGCCAGGATCACTGGTAGATGTACACTCTGTCCATGCTGGCAACACAATATTCTGTGGACTCAGCACCAAGACTGAATAGCTACAAGCAGTTAAGTGACAGCATTGAAGGATAGCCTTTCTGTCACCCTCCAAATCACTGAAAATAATTGGACTGACCCTCTGATTAGCCCAGAAGAAAATCTCACTGAGGTGCCTTGACCCAATTCTCTGTAGTCATTTTCTGAAAGTGGTTGGGTTTGCTTGCTTTTAATTGGATTGTAGAGATGAAAAGGGTGAAGTTATAGATTTAGAACCATGATCATCTTGAGATGAGCTTTCTTGCTGCGTGTGTGGAGCTGAGGTCAGCCTCAGACTGACCACTGGAAAATGATCCAGAGTCATTTTTCAAGCATTGCTTTTGAACAACATGGCCTGCAAATTTGGAGTTCCAGATAACTAGACATTACAATTTCCATGAGCCGTTTTCATGGTTTTGAGGATAAACAAGAAGCTCTCTAACTCACTTATTTGAGGGACAAAACTGTCTTTCCCTGTCTGTGTGTTGAGCACAAGAGAAACAGCAAAAGCTCCTAATTGAAAATAGAAATTACAAATTTTTTTTTGGCTTTGGAACCAAAGTAAAAAGTTTAGCTAGAAAAATGCTTCATAATCTTTCTCAGTGTAAAAGATGGGTTGTAGGAACATAGGAATATTTATGTACTAATGGTAGAAAAGTAAAAGATATAGTCATCTTGGAGGACAATTGGGAAGCATTTATTAAATATAAAAATTAGTATACCCTATTGTTTCAGTTATCTACTGCTACATAAAAATTTCTCAAATTTTAGTGCTTAAAAGAATTTGCTAGTGTCTCTTGTAGTTCTGTGGCTTGACTGAGCTCAGCTGAGTGGTTCTCATTGGATCTTTCATGTGGCTGCAACCAGATAGTACCTAGAGCTGGAGTTACAAAAACACTTGACTTGGAGAGTAGACATCCAAGATGACTTTTTCACTCATAATATGTCTGAGCTTCAGTTAGGATCAAGCTGAAATGAATGGCTTTTCTCTCAGCTCCCATCATCTTTTCACATGGCTAGCTTGGGCTTTCTCGAAGGACAGGAGTCTCAGGGTAGTCATACTTCTTATATAATGACTGGCTTTCTAGAACAAGTATTTCAAAGGCCCAGGTGGAAACTGTAAGGTTTCTTATAACCTGGCCTCAGAAGTTCAAGAAAATCATTTATATCACATTTTATTGGTCATGTAAGTTACTAAGGCCAGGCTCATTTTCAGGGAGATGGGAATTAGACTGTGCCTGTTGATGTGAGGAGAAACATGAGTTTATACGGAGATAGGAATTTATTATAATAACAACAAAAACACCCCTAGACCATGGGTAGCCATCTTCAGCGACTATTTACACACTTATGAATTAGCAACTCCCTCTGTTTCTAATTGTAACTGTGCTCAAACAAAACATGTAGAAAGTTATGTACTGTAGCATTGTTTATATTTCCCAGATGGAATTGATTTAAATGCCCATCAATAGGTGAATAAGTAAATAATCTGGTAAATTTTTGCTAATATTAAAAGGAATGTAATAAATGCTATTTGAATTAATATCAATATATCTGCAATACCCATTATTGAATGAAAAAGAAATTGTAGAATTATATGTATGGTACAGCACTGTTTACACAATACCACATCATTTTTACGAAATATATCTTTCTATATGCATATATTCAAAAATCTGGAAAAAAGATCTGGAAGCAGGTTTGCCACAAACTGGATGTTTGGTTAGAGGAGAAGGACTAGAGTTGTTAATAGTTGGATTTAGCCTTATATATCAGATCTCAATTTTGTTTTTTTTGAGACGAAGTCTCCCTCTTGTCCCCTAGGCTAGAGTACACTGGTGCGATCTCCGCTCACTGCAACCTCTGCCTCCCAGGTTCAAGCGATTCTCCTACCTCAGCCTCCTGAGTAGCTGGGATTACAGATACCTGCCAGATGCCTGGTTAATTTTTGTATTTTTAGTAGAGATGGGGTTTCACCATGTTGGTCAGGCTGGTCTCAAACTCCAGACATCAGGTGGTCCACCCATCTCAGCCTTGCAAAGTGTTGGCATTATAGGTGTGAGCCACTACGTCCGGCCCAGATCTCCATTTTTTAAAGAGAATTCTATCTATTTTTACTTGACTAAGAAAAAATTAAGAATTTGCAAAATACATTTAAACAGTTGAATTACTAAAGCCCAGTTACAGCCAAAGGCTGATGTTGGGCAAAACTGTATTAGTAAGTTTGTTTGTCTAGAAGTTTCTAAAAAAATTTAGGTCGATAAATACACTCAGGTAGAAATGAATACTGCCATCTTCACACATGTAGAACTGGATTATCTACCAAGTTTTTGTATTGTTTTGTAAATGGCCAGATCAGTATCCAACTAAGAATAGGTTAAAGTAGAGTGTTTTAATTTTTTTTCTATAGCTTAGAATTAAAAGCAGTTTTCAACTAGTCCAATAAAAAAAAGTACTGCAACTCCTGACAGCCACAGAAAAAGAGAAATTGGCATCTCATTTCCATTTTCCTGCACCTTCTCTACCTCCAGTTGTGCCCTTCTGTTAGCAATCTAAATTCCTGTTAGCATTCTAGAGCCCTAATAATTGACCTGAAATAGGGAGAGACCTGATATTCAAGCAAACGTAGGTGAAGGATAAAAAGGTTTTGATTCTACTTTCTCTTTTTTTTCTCTTTCCCCGTTACACCTTGCCAGGATTTGCACAATAGAATATACTGTTCAGAAAGTTAACCGTCTCTGACACAGTACCTTTCTTCTCACAATAAACCCGTTTTGCATCTTGGGTGTGCCTCTCCAGATCTATTATCTACCTCATACCACCTCTTCTCTGTCTCACAGGCTGATCTATATGGACTTCATCAGTGGGGCTGCCCTGTCCTCTGGATACTGATTGGATTTTACCAATGAGTAGACCCAGTCCAAGGTCAGAAACAAGGAAAATAGTAAGGCCAAGTTATTAAATCCTTTCACGAAAACTGCCCTTAGGCTGTCTGTGTCCCTTAACTGAAGGTCACTCCAAAGGCAAATTTCTTTATAGTACTTGACTCTTCCCCATTTTCTTCTTCCTTCTACCCTAAGGGTGGCAATCACTTAGCTGCTACTGTTCCCAGTTACTATATTATCCCTTGACCTTACCCTACCCTTATACAGTTGTCATAGCATCTTATAAACCCTACACAAATGACCCCATTTTATGTTGTTGAGTATGTTGGGATCTGAGTGATCCATGGGATATGTACGTGGTAGGGAATACCATTTCCCTTTGATCCAAAAGCTTTCAGAAGGAGAATATCTACCCCATCCAATCTTTTAATTTTTTTTGTTATGCATTATAATAAAGATGTTCAACATATGCAAAATAACATAGATATTTTATCCACGTTGGAGGTCTTTGATGTACTATGGTGGATGTTGTAGGGAAGATGAACAAGCCTAGTAAAACATGTGTGCTTAAAAGACCTGGGAGTACTTGGAGAAGTCTGGGACCTTCAATAATCTATTTGCAGTGTTATAGAACAAGAGATGTGAGTAAATCTGAAAAAACACATGAAAATTTGAAGACATTTCTTCAGAGGGCAGCCCTCAACCTATCCCAGGTAGGTAGATAGAGGGGGAAAAGCTCAATTGAGAAGAGATTGAAGAAGATTTTGTTGACTGAGTTGACTTAGATTCAACTTCTTTGAGAGGGGCTTGCCACAGGGTACCTGTTTCAGGTTTTTAGCAGGTCCAAAAGATCAACAAAATATTGAAAAATTTTATAAGTGAAATTTATCTTCATTTGCACTATGTTACCCTGGGCTTACTACTAAGGAATGGGTGGGGACTGTGGATACCTGATACCTTCCTTTTAGATTTTCTAAATAGGCAAGGGAGTCTTGTCTTGTGGAATTCCTGTTTTATAAATAACACCAAGGAAGGTATGGTATAATTTTAGGCAAGCCTACTTCCTGTGGTAGTAAAGATTAGTCAGAGAGCATTAGTACTGGCTAAAACCATTAATAATAATAAAAAATAGCTAGAATTTATTGAGCATTTTATTATTTGGGATGTTTTTCCTTTCAAGTAACAGAAGAACATTCAGTTTTCCCACATAGTATAATATCTACGGGGAGGAAGTTTCAGAGTTGATTAATACAACTCTGAGTTGTATTAATTGAGTTGGCTTCTCTGAAACTCTTGGCTTTCCTTTCATGGTAGCAAGAGGGAAGCCACAGCTTATAAAACAACATCCATGGAAGCCAAAATGGGGTCAATCTTTTGTCTCCTGAGTCTCTCTTTTATCAAAAAAGATGATCCAAGAAACCATCAGCAGAATTCCCTTGTTTCATTAACTGGGACCAAGTCTTATGTTCACTCCTTAATCAGTAATTATGAGTTCCCCATCTGGGAGTGGAGGGTGTGTTGGCCTTTTCTGAACACATTGCTGCCCATACCACCTAGCACTTATTAGCGAGAGAAATAGTCTGTGGTTAGATAATCAGCATTGTCTGCCACAAGTTCCTTCTATGGGCAGGCATGCCAATGACTATTTTTCGTAGTCTGTTTTTATTTAATCCTTCCCACAATTATGATATAAACCACAATAAGGTTTATATTATTAGCCACATGTAAGGAAACTGAGGTATAGGGAGACTATATAACACTTCCAGGATCATATAGTTAGGAATAATGGACAGGATAATCATTACTTCATCAGATATCTACTTAGTACTTGCTGAGTGCAATGAGAAAGTGACTACAGATAAGGGACAATCCCTGTCTTCAAGGTACTCATAGTATAGTGGAGCAGTTTTGATGAACAAATAAATAATGGTACCATAGGTGGTAAGGGCAGCTCATGTAGGCATGTACCAAGTTCATCAATGGTACAAAAGAGATGGTAATTAACTGCATGAGTGAGTCTGGAGGAGTTTCCTTGTAAATGTTTCCCAAAAAGCTTAACCCTAACAGGGTAGATCAACTAAAGTCCACAGAGAAGAATGGACCAGAGTAGAAAGGGCCAAGGAACAGCACTGGAAAAGTATTGCTTACCATGAGAAAGAACAGTTCTTTTCTATTTGCCAAGCTTTCCACTATTAACTGGAAATTGTGTCTCTCAGGGAATTAGAGCAGATATAAGACACAATGATCCTAAACCAATTTAGGAATGTGCTTTTGCAACTTTGATGAAATGACTGCTTTCCAATTGCATTAAAAGTAACTTTTCTCATGTTCACGTCTAACAAGAAATTCAAAGAAAGGGAAAATAGCTTTCCTAGATAGACTCCTTATTCAACTCCAATTTGTTTTCTGAAAATGAAATAATTGGTTTTAAACGCAAAATGGTGCAAAATGTTATCGTTTCTCCTATGGAGTATATTTCCTTGAAGAGGAATTTTCTGACATTTTTCCCAGTTGATTCTACAGGGATTTGGTAGAAGTATGGTTAGGGAATAGGAGAAAAGGTAAGGAAGAAATGAGAATTAATTAAGGAAAAGCCAGGAAGACATTTAAACTAAGATAATTTCAAGAGCATTAAATAAACCTTCAGCAGAACTTAAAAGACCATTATATTTCTTGCATGTGAAGTAATACCTCTCAGTGACGAAAATTGTTTAGTAAAATACCACAAATTACTACAAGGAACAATAGCATTTCCCTTCTCACCTTTATGTTCTGCAGAATGTTCTGTTTGATAACCTTTGCCTTTTCTATACTTGAGTTAATGACTTCTAAATAACTGCCGTATCACTCTGTCCCCCTTGCCAGCCCTTCCTACCATTTTCTTGTCCCAGCCCAACCTGTGGGTGGGCCAAAAGCATCAAGTGTATATTGGTTGGCAGCCCAGACTTGGAGAGTTTGCTCTTTAAGCACAAAGAGCTTAAATAATCCAACAAGCATACTTAAGAGAATCGGACATGTGGCTGTTGGGTGGAGAGGGGGTCAGGGATTGGAACTCTGGCAAGCATTTCATATTATAATAAAATATAATCCAGTTGTAAATTTATTGAAAATTTAGCTTTTTCTTCATTTGCATTGGTTTGATTTTTTTTTCTGATATGACATATTTGGAGCTAGCTAATGAGAATGAACCCCACCATTTTTCTTGGACACTGTTTTATTGAGATGCCCACCGCTGAAGGAGACCTGAAGACATCACCAAATGAGTACACACTGATTTTCTACATCAGATCATCTCTAACACCAAAATAGATCCAGAAATTGCCATATCTTAAATCTAACTGGAAATAGCTAGTCACGAAGAAGGGCATAGAGATAACATAAGGAGCAGCAAAGAATATATGAGCTGTAGTTTCAGTACATGCCAATCTCATCAAGATATAAATCATTTAAGAGAACACTCATAATTCAACAGCAATATAGTTGGGGATTCTAAGAAAATAAAAATGATTTCCTTTATTGGAAATAACAATGACATGTAATCAGTTTTTTTCAATGCACCACAAAATCTTTCACTTTTGGAAATATGTTAACCATGTGCTAGTTTATCCTGTCTGTTACACAGTTTGAAAAAATGAAGTCAATAAACATGACTTTCAAGGGTGAGTATTATAATTTTCCTTAATAAGCATGGGAATTTGTATGAGTGATAATTTTAGAGTGAATGTTTCTGTGTCAGAGGAGCTCTGGCACAATTGGACTGGGCCAGATATATTTTTCTAAATAGGAGTGGAAATGTTTGCAGCACCCTGTCACATACACCTGAAGAGTTTAATCTACCTTACATTAACTAGAGTTTGGAGTTAATGGTGTGGTAATGATTGATATTCACTGGATATTTGTTCTGTAATCTGTGTCCTAATTCATTCTGCCTATGTCCACTATAATCCATTAGCAAGCAGGCAGTTTTTGAGACATAATAGCATTCTCACCTACATTTAGGCACCACAGGAGACCAGATATTTAAAAATGTATTCACTATCCTCAGAGCTCTGCTCCCATTGTGCAAAAAATACCTAAAGCAAGAAACATTTAGACATCACAATAGGAGATTAAAAAGTGCTGAATGCAGGCTGCATAAAACTTTTAAAATTCAGAGAAATGAGAAATTCATGTCGGTGGAAGCAGCTAAAGATAACTTCTTGAAGAAGGCAGTATTGAATTACACTTTTAAAGGTGATGAGAAATTGGAGTAGAGAAAAAGTGGGATCTTGATGAAGGAAATAGATGGTAGGGATCAGAATTGGGTTATGAAAATACAGGTCTTTCTGGAGACTGAGCTGAGTATCTAAATTTGAGGACCAAAGTCTGTGAGTGCCCACAGATATTCCACGGTGTTCATGTTTTATGGATTGAATCACCCTAGGCTCCTGCTGATATTCCAGCTTTTTGGAGTTACAGCCATTAGTGCTATACCTTCCATGCTCTTTTCTTTTTCTTTTTTTTTTTTTCCAGAAAACTCTAAACAATAGTTTTATTTATTTTAATAATATTTATGTATTTATTTATTTTTAAATTATACTTTAAGTTCTGGGATACATGTGCAGAATGTGCAGGTTTGTTATATAGGTATATATGTGCCATGTTGGTTTGCTGCACCCATCAACCCGTCATCTACATTAGGTATTTCTCCTAATGCTTTCCCTCCCCTTGCCCCCCACCTCCTGACAGGCCCCGGTGTGTGATGTTCCCCTCTCTGTACCCATATGTTCTCATTGTTCAACTCCCACTTATAAGTGAGAACATGTGGTGGTTGGTTTTCTGTTCTTGTGTTAGTTTGCTGAGAATGATGGTTTCCAGCTTCATCCATGTCCCTGCAAATGACATGAACTCATTCTTTTTTATGGGTGCATAGTATACAAAGAGAATAAAGTACTTAGGAATACAACTTACAAGGGATGTGAAGGATCTCTTCAAGGAGAACTACAAACCACTGCTCAAGGAAATAAGAAAGGACACAAACAAGTGGAAAAATATTCCATGCTCATGGATAGGAAGAATCAATATTGTGAAAATGGCCATACTGCCCAAAGTAATTGATAGATTCAATGCTATTTCCATCAAGCCACCATTCACTTTCTTCACCGAATTAGAAAAAACTACTTTAAATTTCATATGGAACCAAAAAAGAGCCCGTATAGCCAAGACAATCCTAAGCAAAAAGAACAAAGCTGGAAGCATCATGCTACGTGACTTCAAACTCACTACAAGGCTACAGTAACCAAAACAACATGGTACTGGTACCAAAACAAATACATACACCAATTGAACAGAACAGAGGCCTCAGAAATAACACCACACACCTACAACCATCTGATCTTTGACAAACCGGACAAAAACAAGCTATGGGGAAAGGATTCCCTATTTAATAAATGGGGTTGGGAAAACTGGCTAGTCATATGCAGAAAACAGAAACTGGACCCCTTTCCTTACACCTTATACACCTTACACCTTATACAAAAATGAACTGAAGATGGATTAAATATTTAAACATAAACCTAAAACCATACAAATCCTAAAAGAAAACCTAGGCAATTTCCTGCTGTTTTAAAAAAGCAGTTCTCCACTGTGATCTGATTCCATTCTGAAGACATCACTGCTATAGCTATACTCTCCTATCCATCCATTTAATAACCAGTGTTTCCTGCTGTATTGAATCCCTCCTGTAGACATGTAAACATGTTCTTTCATCCCCAAATAACAGCAACAACAAAACCACCTCTAGACCTCGGAACTTCTTCTAACCACCACCCCCTTTTTTTGTTCCCTTTCACAAAAAGATCGAAGGTGTTAATGTCATTGCTTTTTTTTTTTTTTTTTCTCCTGCCCCTGCCTCCTTAACTATTTTTGATTGACCTTCTTTTTTTTATAACCAGTGGTCTGAAGCTGTTCTTGGGAAGATCATGGATGACCTCTATATTAACAAAGCAATGGTCATTTGCTGTCCTCATCCTTCTCAACCTTTCTGTGAATTTCAACACAGTTGTCTCTGCCTACCTTCTCGAAACACTTTATTCTCTTGGTTTATGTGGTTCCATACAGTAGGTTATTTTTCTACTTCACTGACCTCTCTATTTTGTTTCCTTTTCTGTCTCCTCAAACTCTCTTCTTTTAGACTGTCCCACAGCAGTTTTAGTTTTCCTGATATTTGTCTCTATTCTTCGGTGGCCTCATCTAATCTCATGACTTTAAATTTATACACACACACACACATACGCATACACCCCACATGCACACAAACAGAATTATATAGACATTATATATTATACAACCTATATATCTAGCCTAACTTCTCTTTTGAGTTCCAGATTCACACTGGAACTCAACTGCCTACTGAATACCTTTATCTACTAATAGACCCCTGCAATTTAGCATGACTAAGAACGCTTGACAGAGTTTCTATTCTCTCACCCCTCTGGTACCCTGTCTTAGTGTAGAGTACCACCATCTTTCTATGTGCTAAAGTCAAAGGCCTGGGAGTCATTCCTTATTACTCACTTTTTCTTATACCCAGTCAATCCTAAGCAGCTCCTTTGAGCTCTACCCTCAAAGCATATCTGAATTCATTCACTTGTCTTCATTACCACAGGTACCATGGTAGTACAAGCCACCAGTAACTCCCACCTCAACCACAGCATTTTCACTGGTTTCCTGAGTACTCTTCTTATCTCTCCACAGTCAATTCTCTATGCAGAAGTGGTTTTTTAAAATGTAAAATCATGTCACTTTCCTGCTTGAAATGCTCCAAACGAGTTGCCAATGGTACTCAGAATAAAGACTGAGCTCCTGACCATGTCCTGCCGTCCCTAGACCACTCTCCAACTCCCTGGGGCTCTTGTCTTCCTTGACATGTTCCAGACACAGAAACCTTTTTTCTCTACCTCACACAGTCCAAGCTCCTGGCCTCTGAACTGGCTGCTGAATATTCCAGACACATGGCTGGCTCCCTTTTATGTAGACATCAGCTCATAAGATACCACCTTGCAGAGACCTTCCCAGATGACTGATTTTTAATTAGCTCTGTTCTTGTTTCAATTTCTCCATAAACTAGGTACTGCCTCTCATACAACTTAAACATTTTTTCTTCAGATGATAGGTTAAACAAGTAAAAGGAAGATTGAGAGTGGCATGTAGAGAAATGAGAAAATAAAACTACCACTTGCTTTGGTTTAATTAATTTGTACTTTTTAAAGTAAAAATTATAAGAAATTTTGAGTCACATTGGTGGCCTCTCAGTTTGGAAGAAATATTTTAGCAAAAAGCCAAAAAAAAAAAAAAAAGATTGTACCCGGATGTCCCATTCTTTGATTTTCATCAACAAAAATAGTCAGAGACTATGTCCTTAATCTGCTTTACTAGTTAGAAATAAAACATTCAGATATCTTAGTGCCTTTTTCAAAGGGTCAGAAAGTGTTTCTACGAATCTACTGTATTTTCCACAATTATGAAGTGAGCCTGTCAAAACATTGTGAATTCCCAAATGCTGCATATTAGGTAAAACGTACAAAAAAAAATGGATGAAATATCACAAAATGTTTAACCTCATTTATTTTGATAAGGAGATTGATAGTTCTTATGGTAATATGTCAGGGTCCATTTGGCAAGCCTATAAAGAAGGCTAGCAGCATAATATGCTGTGGCAGGGCCTCTAGATACATTTTTGGTTGATGGTCGAGTAAGTTCTCATGGTTTGTAGACTGGGGCAAATTCTTTACATCAGCAAAGTTCAGTTTACGAGTTTCTGGATGTGTATGCATGCATATCTCACAGCATTACATGGAGTATGATCTGTACTGATGCAGCTATTCATACAGACACTGTAATTTGATAGATGCTCTCTCTCCACCTTCTGAATCAGCAGGGAGAACTGTTTTTGTTTTTCCACCTTTGAAGCTTACGATGGAGGAGAAAAAGCAGGGGAGACATCAAGCAAACAAACTGTTTATGGTACTGAGACCACTTTCTAATATGCTGAAAACACACTAGTCATAGTTGCAAAGCTGCTAAGAAAATTTAAAGGCCTTAAAACTTGGATACAAACTTTGCCTTTTTTTACAGCATGATTTTGGGTCTTCTTTCTTTTCTTTCCAAAGGAATAAAAACAGAATGGACATTTTTCTTCCACCCAAATTAGCTAGAAACTTGAGAATATAAAGCCAGCCCTCTCAAAACCATCTTCCTCATTCCCTTTTGGAATATGTTTTCTAATCTCACTTGGATTTTTCAATTTTACTGAATCATGATTTGAAATTATAGGTGTGTCTTTACAACAAAGCTCAAAAGATCATCTCAATGTCCATCAGTGTGAGTGATCTGAAATTCAAAGTTCTGTATAATTCTTTTAGCTGATTTCTCTGTTGTTCACCAAATATCCAGTATCAAGGGCAGAGTAAACATATCTCCAAAATCTTATGGAAGAGGCTTTACTTAGTTTATCATCTACTTGCCATAATGTAACATGTTTCTTGTACCACATGAATCCCAGGACTCAGCTAATAGGATTTTACTGTGGTGGTGGTAGTTTAAAAAAAGATAAATCATCATGATACCATTTTGGTTAATTCTTTTTCAATTTGAGATGTAAAAGATAAGCCCTGCTATTAAGTCAGTTAATGTCAGGAACAATCCTTTAAGACTGATGATTTGGTTATTGCTGGAGCCTAGACCAGAAGCCATCTGCTATCTGTCTTTTGAAAACAGTAAAAAACAATCCCTGGCCTTAAACGTAATGAACCTAGACAACCTAAGCAGAGATGAATGCTGCTGGTGCAGCCTTCAGAAGAGAGGAGAGACAACATATGGGGTAAATAAGGCTTAGTCTAACTATTTTTAGTCTTTAATGAAACTTACTTTTATTTCACCATTTGGGAAAAGATTATGTTAACAATTTTCACAAACGTGGCAAAACATGGTTGTATATTAACGAAAGTATGTTCACCCAAATATTGTTAGATAATATAGAACTTTTCAGTGCACCATCAATTAAAAAGTTATTCCTTGCCCAGGATTAACTCAAAAGGGTGAAAGATTAGCAACAACGTAAATTTCTACCAATAAACAAATGGTTAAGCAAATTATGGAACATCCACTCAGCAGGTTTTATAGTCATTACATTCTGTTCACAAGAATATAGGCGTAGATAAAGTACTGTCAGTATAGTATGAGCATACCACCTTTGCAACACCTGGAATTAAAATGCCTTCACAAAAAAATACAAGAATCATGCATAGAGAAAACAAACTTGGAGAAAATATGTTCACTTATTCAACAAATGCTTATATAGTGCTTGTGCATTGGTTTGGGTAGCGTAGGCAGTGGTAAGAACCCTAAAGTGTGTAGTGACTTAAACATCACCGCTCAATGCAGGTGTTTCTCTCTTTCTTATTATTTTTAGAGACAGGGTCTCACTCTGTCACCCAGGCTGGAGTGTATTGGCATGATCATACAGCCTCAAACTCCTGGGCTTGAGTGATCTTCCCACTTTAGTCTCCTCAGTAGCTGGACCTACAAGTGAGCCACCGCGCCTGGTGATATAGTTGGGATTTATGTCTCTGCTCAAATGTCGTGTTGAAATGTGATTCCCCATTGTTGGAGGTGGAGTCTGAAGGGAGGTGATTGGATCTTGGAGGCAGGTTTTTCATGAATGGTTTAGCACTATCCTGTTAGAGCTGTCCTTGCAATAGTGAGTACGTTCTTGTGAAATCTGGTCATGTAAATGTGTGTGGCACCCCACACCATCTTGTTCCTGCTCTGGCCATGGATGAGCCTGCTTCCCCTTTGCTTCACTCCATGACTGTAAGTTTCCTGAGGCCTCCCCAGAAGCTGAGCAGATGCCAGCCTCATGCTTCCTGTATAGCCTGCAGAACCGGAACCAATTAAATCTCTCTGACTCTCTCTTTTTTTAAAAAAAAAATTAAATTACAAAATAAATTACAGCAATGCAAGAACATACTAACATACCCAGCTACCAATGTAGGTGTTTCTGGTTGGTGGAAGGCATTGTTCCCCTTGTCCCCTGATCCTGAGCAGTCTTTAGTTCCAGTTAAAGCCCAGGAGTTCTTCCCAGAGCCCTTCAGTGGGAGGAGGAGACTGCTGCTCTGCAAGTGGAATCCTCACAGGCTGAGATCCTCAGATCTCATGTCAAGGAATCAGGAGCCACTCTTCAGGAGTGGGAGACAGTGAGATGATTATTATGTCTGAGCTACAAGACAAGGAGTTGTCCAGTCTCATTAATAGGGCCTTAATCTTTCCTGAGAGACAACATGCAGAATCTCCTTCACTTGGTTAAGCAGACACCAAGAGGTTATTGGATTCTTGACTTCAAAGCACAATGGGGCTTCTCTTTCTTAACCCAATACTTGGATTGAGGCTTTTAGAGTGTTCCTGACTATTTTTTTTATTTTGTTTTGTTTTGTTTTGCCCCGAGCATCCTCCAGGACATTGCTATTGAAGTCATAAGTTTTCAAAGCAGTCTTATAATTAGGGAAGAGATTATTTTGGCAGCTACCTCCCTTCTCTTTTGGAAATGCTGAGGAGGATGTTGATGATGGTGGGGATGATGACCCACAGCTACTTTGTGGTGGTTTTCTTGCTAAATATTTTTGTATACATTATTGTATTTGATCTTTGGAAGCATTCTAGAAACCAGAAGTGTTTTTCATCATCATGATTATTATCATTTTACAGATTTAAAAATCAAAATTTAGAGAGAGAAAATAATTTGTTCAAGGTCTTATACTTAGTGAGTGGAGTCCGTGTAACTTCAAAGCCCATGTGTTACTTTGCTAGATTATTTATAATTTTAATTTACCCAGAATCCATCCCAATTGCTCTTAATATTCCAATTCCTTTGGGAGTTTATCTGGCTTACATTTTTTTGGAGTGAGGCTGCTCATTGCCTAACATGGAAAGGAAAGGAACCAGATTTTTCTATTTCTTTCTACTGTCTGCACACCTCAGTGGTGCACATGTGATATAAGCATGGCCAACTGCATATTGAATCTTGAACGAAAGACCCAAGAATGAAGAGGTGGTCATTTAATTGATATTATAACTAGGAGCACTCTTATGATCCTTTATAATGTCCTAGATTTTTGGTTGATTTCAAACCTGATCTTTGAAATGCCAACTAGTCCTTTAATTCCTCAGATAACTCTCTAATACATTTCCTTTTGGCTAAGTGATCTAGAGTTAGATTCTGTTGCTTATAATTTACAATACTATATTATGTAGCAGAATGTCATTGGCTATAAGTAACAGACACTCATATTTCAACAGGCTTAGACATGAAGACAACATATTATCTCCCATAAAAGAAAGTAGGGAAAGTTTCAGAAGTTTTTTCAGTGCTGGTAGGATGACCCAATACATTATTAATCAGATACTAATTATAAAATGCTTTTTCTTGGCTTTCTTACTTTCTTGTCTTAAAACTCATGGGAATGGAAAATCATTGTTGGAGTCAATTTGATAATTAAAAGTCATTTGTAATGTGAGACACATATCATTTCCATGAGAAGTTGACCTACATTGTCTTCTCTCATAATAGTAAGCCCTATAAAATCTGAATTACGCATTGGTACAGTCTTACAAGAGAAAATTGCAGTAGGTTTACAGTTGGAGATGTTTAAAGGAAATTTTGTATTATTGCTTTTTCTAAAGCACTGAACTCCAAATATTCAGGGCAAGAGCATATTCAAAATGTAGAAAAGAAAAAGAAATAGTTCTAAAGATTCAGTAAAATACAAACTCTAACTTTTTAATTAACCAAATATGTCTAAATGGCCCTCATTTCCCAGATTCTCCCAGCAAGGGGTGCAAGATGACTGGTGATCTTTTTCTTCCTTAAGTCACTAAATGTGGCTGATTGTGTTCCCTCCTAAAGAGCCTTTCAGCAGGGGGAGGAGCTTCTTTTTTATTTTCCTTTTGGATTAAGGGCCTCAGGGAAAGAAATACTTTAAAATTGTATAAGTGACTGCTCTTCCTTTTCTTTTTTTAAAGGAGAAATATAAATCAGTCTTCGTTTTCCAAACTAAGAGCTGAAAATATAAATACAAAAAGTAAAAAATGCAATCTCCTCATTTAAAAGTTTGATTAGTTACAGAAAGGAGCCATAGGGAGAACAGGGAAGGGAAAGTGACACCAAGAGGAAAGGACAGCAGAGAAAAGTACAAGAGGGTACCTTCTTCTGATCTATTTTTCCCCAAAGAAGCATATACTAAGAATGCCAGAGAAGGTGGGCTGAAGAGTAGATGTTTACAAACTAAGAAGCACAACCACAGTGATCCAGGTTCATAGAAAAGAAACATTCTTTGGAATAACTATCATCTTGAACATTTTCAGGATGGTACTAATATGTACTTGAAAAACTGGGTTGTATTTTTGCACCCCTGCATATACATGGGGACACTTATACTGAATTTCATGATATCCTCTTTGAATATATTTATGTGATGTTGAGATATTTATGTAATATTCCCAAAATATTACCCTTCTTGATAAATTACTTGATCAATAAGGAGAAGCCAGCAATGCCTGCGGTTCATGATTGACAAGTTCACAGGAGTTATTTATAAACATTGGAGGCTAAACTAGGTCCCAAAGTTCTGCCAAACAAATTAAATTTTCCTTTTTGAAGATCAGAATTGCTGATTGAAACAACAAAGGAATCAGTTGTAACAATTTAGGACCACGTGGCAGGGAAGTAGAATGTAACCTAATATTTGGACTAAATAATCACATTTTATTTGCAAGATAGAACAATTTTAGCTCCTTCATAAGTAAAATCTGTTAAAGTTGTAACACGGTACCAAAAGATATTCAGTGTCCCAGGAAACTCATGCTGCTTTAAAAAATATTTCTGCCAAAGTAACAAAAGTGGGTAATTTACCCAACAATAATTAAAAATCATAGACCTATCCCCTGTTGGTCTCTTTCCTTTTCTAAATTTATTAATTATGCTAACAAAGATAATTTTTGGACATGTGGCAGAGGATGAATGCTTTTTTTTGGTAAAAAAAAAAAGCGTAAAGTGCACTGTTTCTCAAGCAACAGGATTCCTATTTTATGCTAAATACACAGCTCTCTTAGCACCAGAAAATGTCCATCTGCTACCACTGGGTTTGCTCTGCACAAAGCAGGCTTTGCAAAAAACAGCATTATATTATTAATTTAGACATGTGGGTGTGAGTGCTTGTAAGCAATTGGTCTACTGTAATCTACCCAAAGGAATGACCGGGACACGTTGGGCCACAACAATCCCATGGCAAATTGTAATGAAAGATGTTTTAATGGACACTTTTAGTTGGCACTGACATTTTATCCAAGCAACTATCGGCAGTCATTTTCCCCCATATTCAGCTGTGCTTCCACTTTTATTCCACGCTGACCTTTCCCATCTACTTAACTCCCATAAAAATGAAAGAATTTAGAAATCTTAACTTCATGATGACATCCCCCAAATTAACAAAATAATTTTAAGAATTTTACAATATATTGTCTGAAAGGCACATGTGATTATTGTTTATTATCAACTAAATGAATATGATATACAATGATTTGTGGTGTCACTGTTTCCTGAAATGCATCAGGGTCTTATAAAAAGAGGCTTAAGGAATTAGACTTATTTAGAAAGAAGAGTGTCAAAGAGATGACTCAGTAAGCTCTCACTTACTAGGGGTCATTGGGAGAGTAAGATTAGTCCTGCAATTGAGTGCTTATCTACCTGGTGTTATTGCAGAAGAAGTTTGAAAATGATAATCCTTCAAATGTCTCCCTATTGACTAGGAATTTCTTCAGCTGTTCATCTTTTTGGATTTTAAGGTTTTTTTTTTTTAATTGTTCAGAAGTTTTGTATCATAGCAGATACTCTTTATCTGATCATCTCACCACCAAAAGTATTTCCCATTCATGAAAGTTAGTTTGCTTCGAAGTACTTTCTGAAAATTAATTTTGTTTTTACCTCCATCCTGTAATTTGTGGTTATTATTACCATTCTACATTTGAGGAGACTGAGACTCAGAGTGGTTGGGAATTCAATATAGTTCAAAACGTTGATACAAGAACCCAGGTCTTCTGACTCTTAATCTAGGTATGTTTCCCTATACAATTCCTGGTCAAATCCTGCATGAAGAAGACTTGGGTTAGACACATGGATTAATGAGAGCAAGAAGCAAAAAGAAAAGGCAGGGGAACTTAAAGGATAGCAACAGCAGAGGTGGGAAACAGAGAATTAATACTACCACCCATATGATCCTTCAGCTGTCCTTTTGCTAAAACTTGCAGTAGCTATTGTTCATTCAGAAAAAATTTTGATTTTCTTTTATCTTTATTTCGTAGTGCTCAAAAATTATGAATTGAAATTGCAGCTCTTCCATTCCCTAGTATGTGACCTTGTACAAGTCACATAATCTCTTCAATCCTCAATTTCCTCCACAATGAATAAGGATAATAGTAAAAACCAGGCCATAGAGTCAATTCAATGAGATAAGGTTCATAAGGCAATCGATAGCAACAGTGCCTGGAACATGGAAACCACTCAACAAATGTTAACTGTCATTAATATGTAATAGATTTATATGTAATATGTAATATAACTGAACATTAACTTGTTCAGTTGCCTCATATCTGAATTCTTTTCATAGATTTGAGAACTCACAAATATGCTGTTTGTTAGTGCTTTCCACCAAATATTTCTGGTTTTTTCTCCTGAGCACATCTTAGGATTATAGTTCTCTACCCTTCCCCTTCCCCATAAACTTAGATGTGGCCATGTAGCTTGCTTTGACCATTAAGGTATAAGCAGAAAAGACATGCATCAGTTCCAGTGAGAAGCTTTAAGTGCCAATGCATGTTTCCCCACTGTCTTCCTTTGCCATAATAACCTGTGGCATTCCACATAGAGGCTATTCTCTCACTTTATGACCTAGAGTGAGAAGGAGAGACAGGAAGCAAATCCCCCAGCTAACCAGCTAACTTGTTACACATATGTGGTATGACTGGAAAAACAAAACAAAATAAAAAAGAATCAAAAACGTTCTGTGTTAAGTCCTAAATTTAGGGGGCTCTTTATTATTACAGCATAACTTTCCCTATCTTGACTGTTATCACTACCCTATGTGTCTTAGTGGGAGGCAAATCCTCGTTTATGTTATGGAAATACAAAAGACCAGTTAGTTGCTTTCACAACCTTCCTTGTAGGCACTTGATGTAAAGCTGACCAAGCGGCAGATTCATCTAGGTGCATAAATTGGAAGCCAGAAATGCAAAGAAGTAGGAACAATGAACAACTCATTTCCTGTTATTCTGATGGCAACAGCAATGGAGGACGTATACATTTCTGGGAAAACCAGGAGCAGGGGTTGCAACAGTGACATCTGAGGTTTGGGACTAATTATTGAATTCTTTTGCAAAATTTTGGGCCTAATTTTCAGGACATCTGCAGAAAAGTCCCCACTGGATAACACTGGCCCTGATCAGGTTGTTGTCTAGTCTCCTCTGTCCTGCCTATTTTTCAACCTTCTGAGCAACTAACTCTGCAAGCAGCTGATATAATTTCAATTCATTCATTTTGATTGAATCAGCCAGAATGTGATGCTTGCAAATAAGATTCCCGAGTAACAATATATAAGTTAATTTTGAAATTTTCTTTGTTAACGTGCAGAGTTATTTTAGTATATTCCTGGCAGCATGAATTAGTTGCTTTGAATGCCACTGCCAATTCATGCCAACACTACACTTATTTTAGAGATGTCCATGCTGTATTTTAGTAGTTTCTTTTCAATGTTTTACTCTGTGGTTCTTTAAAAGTTCCTCACTGGGTCAAGGTACAAAGCTCTCTTTTGGGTTTAAATTATATTTTAAAAATAAAGTAGTCAAAACCATTTGTTTTTAGTCTTTCCCTCTAAAAAATGTAAGTGAATTATTATCCTGGATTA
Organism: Theropithecus gelada; assembly: GCF_003255815.1. Lineage (NCBI taxonomy): Eukaryota > Metazoa > Chordata > Mammalia > Primates > Cercopithecidae > Theropithecus > Theropithecus gelada. The sequence goes on from NC_037669.1 coordinate 172,802,902, forward strand.
GTTTATTGAAGTAAGCAGTGCATTACCAAAAGAGACCAACTCTCTGATTGCTTTAATATCATATCGCTTTCTTTATTTTGAACTTGGTTCAACCTAGATATGAAGATGACCTAGAACTTCTGAAATTTCTTTCTAACTCCGTGATTCTTAAGACAATGATTGAGAGTCAACATTTCCACTGAAGTACATTCATTAAGTTGGGTGGGTAAGGTGATTATTCTTCTAAAGGGTTATTATTCTGAATATGACTTGATGACTAAATTGGACTGAAACATGTATAGTGGGAGAATGTGAAGTGGTAGATTCATTACAAATGCCCAGCAGGAATGTAATTTTACATATTCTGGGTTTACTTTTGTAATCTGTTAGGTAAAAATAGAAAGAGGAACTTTACTCCTAGTGGCCACATCAACATTAATTTTCTTGCTGAAGTTCAAACTCAAGAACAACTCTGATTTGCCTCTCTGCCGCCCCTTCAATCTGCAACTATAAAAAAGAAATTAAAAGCAATGAAAAAGATTGGAAATGCCAGCAGCCAGAGAGAGCTAGATGATCTGATGTAGAGAGGGAATAAACAATTATTTCATCTGTTCTGAACTATTTGTTTCTGGAAAGGTGGAGAAGAAAATGGTGGGGGTAAAGGAAGCTTCTCCGGAGAACTTTGGTCCTTTCTATTGAAGACTTCAGCAAGAAGAAGAAAAAGTTGTAAATTTATGAGACTTGGGGCAAAAATGTAAGATGAGGTTCTATACTGAAGTATGGGATAAGGTGACTGTTGTACCTTAAAACAAGAGGTTTTGATTTTTGGAATAATCCGTCAAATGTGTCTCATACTATTCTAACTATTGGGCAGTGAAGCAAAAGAAACAAAAGCAAAAACAAAAAGCACACCAACAAATATGTGGCACATACATGCAGAAACTTAAGGTTGAGAGAAGCCTTAATTGTAGGAGAACACAAATTTTAGGCACCAACTGCTACGACCTGATTACTTATCTGTCTTTACTGTGGAGTTTGTTCACAGATCGAAAGTGACTTGGTTGCCAAACAACAGATTTTCCTGAAGATTCAAGTGACGTGATAAAAGTCAGACTTTTTTCCCCTGGGTAAAGAACCTTCCCTCAATTCCAGATAATCTAAGGCCTAGAGATGTCAAGTGACTTTTCCAATGTCATAGTTTGTTCAGAACAGAACCTGGACTGGCATTCAGGCTCCAATGATGGGTATGGAGACACAGGAGGCCCTGGCTTTGTTTCTTCCCCCTTCACCCACTATTGGGTACAAGGAATGCTCTTCAAAGGACTGTTGGGATTCAAACAAAAGCTACTCCTCTACTTGAAGTAACAACAGCCTATAAGGATTGCTTTATCAAATGAGTAAACCCTTTAGAGACATCCTAAAACTCAGTTTCATTTGAACTAACAATTATTAAGCACCTGGCTCTGGATTCAGCTACTCCCAGTTTCAGTTTACTTCTGCAACTTACCACCGGGTCATTTTGGGACTGTTAATTAATGTCCCTAAACCTTGGTTTTCTTACTGTAAAATGGAGATTATTGTGATACCTACTTTTTATGGTTCTTGTGAGGATTTATTCATGCAACTAAAAAATGAAGAACAAGAAGTATGAGATGAGAGTTTAATAAATAGAGAAAGGAGAGCCAGGTATGGAAAAATATAGAGTACAATACATATTAAGATAAATGAGTGAGTTTTTTATATTTATTAAACCCTATTTTGTCTTGATATTTATTGCACTCTATTTCTTTTCCTCCCTCCATTACTAAAATGTATTGCTTTCACATATGCTTACCCTACTTTGCCTGGTTTATGGGCATCAACTGCATACTCATCTCAAAGGTAGAGACTTTGAAAGATTTTTTAATCCATAAAAGTTTTATCCCGGAAAAGTCAGTAGGAAAAATGTACCCAGAAATTAGCAAGTAGTGCTTAAACCACAGGAGCTCAGTACAGTTATGTGGGGAAAGATTCAGGCTGTGGCGAGAGATTTACAAAAAATTTTAGAGCTGGAATTGGCATTGGTGGTCATGTAGTTGATTTGTTTATTTTTAAAACGGGGAAAGACAAGTTCAGAGAGATTGCTCATGTACCTGAGTTCTCACGGCACTTCAACTAGGAGAGTATCACTCTTGATTCTCCACTTTTCTATTTATCTTCTGTAAGTTTTATTTTACCTCCTGTTTAATATTTCCTATACTTGATTGGTAGGGGCATACTAATGCTTCTCTATAATTTGATTCCTACTGTTTGAATCTGGTGTGCTTCGTGCAGGACCCTACCAAGGAGATTATAGTGCAGGTGTTCTTGTTGAATGAATTTCTTGGTGATGGCTCCTGCCTCACTTTTGTCTCTGAAGTTGGCAAAGATTCTCCACCAGGGAGTGGAGTCTGGCCCACACCCACGACTATGTGTCTCCTCCTGTTATTTCCTTCATTACCCTGATTCTGTCTCTTGACAATTTCTGAGAGGTGGGTTAACAAACAAGAACAGCAAGTGGAACTAGTTGAAGAAGCTTCTCTTCCAAACAGGAAACATTTTATTCTGGGGAGACTTTTCCAGATAGTGTAACAAAGTGTTTACAGTAGGGGCAAACCCCAGCCAACCACTCTACCCCTGAAAGCCAAGACTGAGATCATCATGTCCCTTAACCATGCACAAGATAGTGATATGTCTATAGCCAGGGACTTCGACCTTTCTCTTTAAGTCCTTAGAGTCACAGTCATAAAGCCCACGAACCAAGACAGATCAATAAGATCTTTGCAAATCTCAACCATTTATCTCCATTGCTCTTAGTATTTACAGAATGGTAACAGCTACTCATTTGGCAGCAGTAGTTTCTATAAGCTTTAAACTTACTAGTGACCCAAACTTGAGGGTTTATCAGAATTCCCGGAGGGTTGCTAAAACCCTCTAGGGTTTTAGCAAATTGCTGGGCCATTCCCTAAGAGGTCTGGGGTAGGGCTCAAGGATTTGCATTTTTAACAAGCTTCTAAGTGAAGCTGATGCTATTGGATCAGGGACTACATTTTAGGACACACCACTGGAAGAGAAACAGGACTTTCCTGACTTTCACCCTCATTTTCTGCCTCAGCAGAAAATTATACTTTCTTTTTATCTTCAGCTGCTCGAACCCTTTTTTCCAGTGCCAACAGGCTTGCAAATATTTTTTGCACACTCAGACACTGATGGTCATTACAGCTCAGAGTCACACTTCTCTCTACATATTAATTCTGTAATGGGACATTTTGGCTAATCAAACGCAGACATTGCAGGAATAGACTACATCTCCAAGTGACACACTGGTATCACTTTGCATACGCTGATGTGCCTGGGGAGTTTGACTTGTGCAACTGAGAGAGGTGGGTGGAGGTGAAATTTATTGTAGCTAAGCTTCTCAGAAGGGAAGGGGTACAGTATGAAGAATGGCATTTTCTCTCTTCAGCTTGTTCCTTGGACTGGGTTTGAGCCCCCATGTTTACATGGATGAGGGAAAAAACATTTAAGGAACTGGTTAGTAAAACTCTCTGCAGAATTCTGAGCATGAACAGACTTGTTTTGAGGCCAGGTAAAGGAGTGGGCCTTCATAGTCTGATGCTCTTGGTCACTGGTTAAGGGATCCCAAAGGAGGCATGTGAATTTTCAGGTGGATCAGGCTCTTTTTTTCAGTAGTCTGAGGGCAGTCATGTAGAAACACGCTGGCTGTTGGTATCTAACCCACTCCAAAGGGAGGAGGGATCTGCACAAACATAATAAAAAAGATATTCTTGGAGATCAGGGTGGAGCCCTGAAATTACCCAACACAACAGAAAGACCATAAACATACGAAGCCAGTTGGGAAGGGCGAGTGTGTGAGAATCAGTGAAAACATATTTACTGACTTTGATGATGACTTATCCTGATTGTTCTTCAAAACTGTGTTCGTGAATCTCTGAGATGTTGGAGACTCTCCGGTTCAGAACTGTCCTCCAAAGAAGACTTTTATTGACTCCTTGGTGGCATAAGATGCCTTGCTTGAGACATGGTGAGGACAGCCAACACAAGGTTGCTCAGACTGAGGTTAGCAACTGAGCCTTTAAATTGTCTTGCTATGTTGCCTGATTCTTTCAGGCAGGGAGCCCAAGACTAGTGTGTTTACTGGGACACTGCCAGTTTCTTTTCATGCTTACTTTCTTTGATTCTGAGTAGACAGTTGCCCCCTAAAGCAGTGGGCTGGGAATTTAGACGCCTGTACAGTAATAAATTTTGCAGCATCATTTGCATGTTTAACCTTCCTCTGCTGCTTTTATTCTCAAAAAGATGCAGGCAAAGCCATTTCTGCAGATGCTTCCATGTTGCTGAACAAGGCTGGGGTTCTGATGAAATAAAAATGAGGACTGTTTGTTAGGACTGTTTGAGTCTTATGTCCCCCAACTCCACATCTCTTTTAAAAAGGGCATATTGAGCGGCTGTGCTATTTCATCAGTGAGCATATCCTGGATTTTTATTTCACCCATGACTCAAGGACCATATTATAATTTATCTTCCACATTCACACAGAATTACTAAAGTTGTGCTTTTCCATTCCATGGAAACAATACTGGTCATGAAATCAGAAGACATGGCCTTCAGTTGTGGCTTCTCACAAACTAGGTGACCTCCCCTGTGACATGGCTAAGATTTGTTTTGTTTACTCAATATGACTATTGTGAAGGCCAAAAGTAGATAAATCAATCTATAGGGCTATTAAGAGTAATACAAAATAAAGAGTTTCTAGAATAGAAAATACCATATAATTACTGACTATACTGGGCCATTGTGATCAATATCAGTACACACATCCAAAGGGGTTGCCCTCCACCTTCTAGTTGGCTTTTGTATTTAGAGAAACCTGGGCTCAAATCCAGGCTATTTATTTTACAAGCTATTTAATCCTGAGAAAGGAATTGCAGCTCTCTGAGTAGTACTTTTCACATATTTGCCTTTTTGCATGTGGTAAGGATTATAACTAACGCATATAAATGCCTCGAAGAAATGCCCCAATCAATGATATTTTATTATCATTTCACTTTTTGACCTTTGACAATTATAAAGAAACTCTGAGATGTTATAGAGCAAACTCATGTGTGGCGTTGAGTGTTATTACCAAGACATTAGATCATTATGAAACCTCCGCCTTTGGCTCAAATATGGACTCCATAAAGAGGTGCTAAGAGTCCCTAAAGAAAAAGTACCTCAGAGGCAAACTGTCACTGATTCTGAAATGTTGACACCTCTTTCCATTTTTCTATTCACAGGGACCTAATTTTAGGCTCCATAACTTCTTTTAGTGCCCACCTATGCTTGGCTGACTTTGAGCCCCCTGCATAACTGCCTCCTCTGACCTTAGTTCATTGAATAACGCAACTTTTGCAGCAATGGACAGGACACAATGCCATCTCTCCTGTGTAACCTTCTTTGTCAGTCAGCATGCATTGAGCTTTTTCCTCCAAAACTCACTTTGCAGTTATTGTCTATTACTCAAGCAATCATTGTCTGTAACTCAGATAGTACTTTTTGTTCTTTTCACTTATTATCTAGACCCCATGGTATAGTACTATAAATACATACCTGCATGCCTTGAGCTTGCTTTCTTTTCTTTTGTGTACTGACCTCTTCAGATACATTCTCAGTGTTTTCTGGGTGTGAACTATGCCCTTTCTACCACTTAGCACTAATACAGAGTTTACAGCCCACTGGGGTTTGGCATATGATCAGTTTTGATGTGAACTTACTGTCTGATGGAAAGTCAAAAGTGATTTCTATAGTGAGGATCTGTTTATTTCATGCTATTGAGTGTTGCTAAGATTTAGAGGGTTTTCTCAGGCGGTATATCAATTTTGTTGCTCTGCTGAATACTTTGTAAGGGTTCTTACAAATGTTTGACCAATGCCTGTACCCTGGAAGAGCAGAGGGCACCAGATGGGTATTCATACATTGAAGTTACTTGGTTTGAAAAATGCCAGACATAAAAGTGTACACACAAAATTATTTACTTGTATAAGGTTCAAAAATAGACAAAATTATGCCCTTACCTCTACCCTGGCGGGTGCAGTAATTGGAGGAGTATAAGAAGAGCTTTCTGGGGTAATGCAAATGTACTAATTTGTGTCTCAATATGAAAGGATAGTTAGATAAGTATGTTTACCTTTGTAAAAAGTTTTCCAGCTAAGTACTTACGATTTGTGCAGTTTTGTATCTGTATGCTATTCATCCATAAAAGAAAAAAATCTTGTTTGTGTTCTCTTATTAATTTTGTTTAACGAGAGAAAAAGCAACATCCGTTTAGGCTCAGAATAAAAATAATATTATTGTGACTTACCTTAGATGCCTTCCGTCCTGTATATGCTTTGGGAATGAGCAAACCTGCTCATGTGGGGTCGCCTCTAGGACTTAGAAATGTTTGTAGAGAAGTGAAAGTCAGCCATCTATCTGAGGTGGAAAACCTAGAACTTGTCTTGCATAAACAACACAGAATGCCTAATAAGAAGTGGCTGATGACTCTTGTTTATTGTCTGCTGGGATCTGACAGCTCTCAATTCCTGGTGTAGGTCTGAAGAGAATGGCTGTCTTACAAGGCTCAGAGATAGACAGACATTTACGGAGATGTTATTCAGGTGTTTGCATGTCTTTTTAGGTATTCAAATCTCATGGTTTATTAGGGGATTCAAAATATCTGCCTGTAGGCTTTTTGTGAGAAAAGAAATCTTATACATAAACTAAGGCTCTCTAGGTCAACAGCATCATATTCTTACTAAGCACAAATTTCCTTGCTACAAACAAATGATTTTATATGTTTCTTTTCTTTTGCAGAAGTATTGGCAAACAAGCCCCAGTGACACTGTTTTATATTGCCTATCTACCTAGAAACCAGACCTGCCAAAGAACACAAGTACATTCCCTGAGTGTCATGAACTTAACTCATATCACAGGAAGAGAAACTAAAGTCTGTCAACACATCTGGACAGGCTTTTCTCACAATTATTTTCTCTGCTGGCCCAACAGACTTTGTACCAGGCTGTTGTGTGTTCTTCAAACCCATGGAATCCCCCTAAAAATAATTTACTAGCCCTAAAATTGTCACATTTTATGCATCTCTCCTTCCCTAATGAATAACGGTATATAATATCCGTACACCATTTGGTTATTGGGAAATCACTCTCCTCTAATTCCTTGATGCTATGCTGAAATACAATTTCACATGCCTTTTCTCCCGTTAATCTACCTTTTGTCAGTTGATGTTTCAGTAGATTTTTAGAGGGTAAAAGCTGAGTTTTATCTTCACCCCTTCAGTTTTGACCCGATGAGCAGGATGACTCAAAACCACTCTGCTCTTCTGGAAGCCACAGTCAAGGGAACCCAGGACCTGACAAGTGGGCAGAAGAGCAAGAAATTCTTGCCAACCAGACTCCTGGTCTGTCTCTGTGGAATCCAGTAGAGCTGATGGTAAAAATCATTGTGTGTCTGTTGTTTTTCCTTTTCCAAATTTAAGATTAATAGGAGAAAAGCATTTATACAGACTAGTCTTAGGTTTAGTGAGTCTGATATATTTTTGTTATGAATATTCATAGTGTCTGATCTTTTCCCTCCCAGAAATAGTATTTATTTTTTTATTTGTCTCTATCTTTCTGTGTTGTTTGTCCCTCTTGTCTTGTTGTATGACCTAAAGAGCTTGACTTGTGATCAAGTAGGAAAACTTCTTAGTCTCCACCATCCTGGGGGTGTGAATTTTTGGGGTCGTGTCCAGTGGCCAGCCTGAAAAGATTAGAAACCCCAAGAAACCTAAGATATTAAGCACCACACCTTGTTCCAAATGTGCCAAGCTCTCAAGGAAGTTTGCCTTAATAACAAGTCCCATTTATAGGGGCTTTTGTTGTTTTATATTTTTTATTTATTAATTTTTTTCCAACTTTTATTTCAGGTTCAAGGGGTGCATGTGCATGTTTGTTACAGAGGTGAATTGCATGTCATAGGGAGTTTGGTGTACAGATAGTTTTGACACCCAGATAATCAGCATAATACTCGATAGGTAGTTTTTCAATCCTCATCCTCCTCACACCCTCCACCCTCAAATAGGCCCCAGTGTCTATTCCCTTCTTTGTGTCCACGTGAACTCAATTTATAGCTGTCATTTATAAGTGAGATCATGCGGTATTTGGCTTTCTGTTTCTGCATTAATTTGTTGAGGATGATGGCCAGAAGCTTTATCCACATTGCTGCAAAGGTCATGATCTCATTCTTTATATCTGAATAGTATTCTGTGGGATATATGTATCACATTTTCTTTATCCATTTCACTTTGATGGGCATCTAGGTGGATTCCGTGTCTGCTATTGTGAAAAGTGCTGTATTGAACATAATCATGTATGTGTCTTTGTGGTAGACTGATTTATATTCCTTTAGGTATATACCCAGTAATGGGATTGCTGGGTTGAATGGTAGTTCTATTTTAAGTTTTTGAGAAATCACCAGACTACTTTTCACAGGGGCTGAAATAATTTACATTCCCAGCCATGTATGAGTGTTCCCTTTTATTCACAAGCTTGCCAACATCTGTTATTTTTTGACTTTTTAATAATAGCCATTCTGACTGGTGTGAGATGGTCTTGATTTGCATTTCCCTAATGATTAGTGATGTTGAGCACTTTTTCATATGCTTCTTGGCTGTATGTATGTCCTCTTTTGAGAAATGTCTGTTCATGTCTTTAAGCCCATTTTTTAATGAGGTGTGTTTATTGTTGTTGTTTGTTAGTTGATTTCCTTAAGTTCCTCGTAGATTCTTGATATTAAGCCTCTGTTGGATGTATAGTTTGCAAATATTTTCTCCCATTCTATAGGTTGTCTGTTTGCTGTGCAGAAGCACTTTGGTTTAATTAGCTCCCACTAATCAAGTTTTTCTTTGTTTCAATTGCTTTTAGAGACTGTTATGAAGTTTTTGCCTGGGCTGATGTCTAGGAGGGTATTTCCTAGGTTTTCTTTTAGGGTTGTTATAGTTTCAGGTTTTATATTTAAGTTTTTAGTCCATCTTGGGTTGATTTTTGTATATGGTGTAGGGAAGGAGTCCAGTTTCAACCTTCTGCATATGGTGAGCCAGTTATCCCAGCACCATTTATTGAACAGGGAATCCCATCCCATTGCTTATTATTGTTGGCTTTGTCAAAGAGCAGATAGTTGTAGCTGTGTGGTTTTATTTTTGGGTTTTCTAACTGGTTCTGTTAGTCTATGTGTCTGTTTTTGTACCAGTACAATGCTGTTTTGCTTACTCTAGCCTTGTAGTATAGTTTGAAGTGGAGTAGCTTTTTCGTAGTTTGATATGAATTGCACTGAATCTGTAAATTGCTTTGGGCAATATTGCCAGTTTAACAGTATTGATTCTTCCTATCTATGATAATGGAATGTTGTTCCATTTGTTCGTGTTATCTCTTATTTATTTCAACAAGGTTTTGTAATTATTATTGTAGAGATCTTTTACCTCCCTGGTTAACCGTATTCTTAGGTATTTTATTCTTTTTGTGGCTATTGTGAATGGGATTTAATTATTGATTTGGCTCTCAGCTTGAACATTATTAGTGTATAGAAATGCTACTGGGTTTTATATACTGACTTTGTATCCTGAAACTTTATTGAAGTTGTTTATCAGAACTAGGAGCCTTTAGGCAGCAACTATAGGGTTTTCTAGGTATAGTGTCATATCATCTGCAAAGAGAGATTGTCTAATTTCTCCCTTTCTAATTTGATGCCTTTTATTTTATTCTCCTGCCTGATTGCTCTGGCTATGACTTCCAGCACTATGTTAAATAAGAGTGGTGAGAGTGAGCATCCTTGTCTTGTTCCAGTTCTCAGGGGGAATGCTTCCAGCATTTTCCCATTCAGTATGATGTTCCCTGTAGGTTTGTTATAGATGGCTCTTACTATTTTAAAGTTGTTAAATGATACCTTAAAATACCTTTGATGCCTAGTTTGTTCAGAGTTTTTAACATGAAGCAATGTTAAATTTTATCAAAAGCCTTTTCTGTATGTATTGAGATAACCATGGGTTTTTTTTGTTTTTTTTTTTTGTTTGTTTTTTGTTTTGTTTTGTTTTTAGTTCTGTTTATGTAATGAGTCACATTTATTGATTTGTGTATGTTAAACCAACCTTGCATCCCAGGAATAAGGTCTACTTGATTGTGGTGGATTAGCTTTTTGTTATTGATATGGTTTGGCTCCCTACCCTAATCTAATCTTGACTTCCTATGTGTTGTGGGAGGGACCTGGTGGGAGGTAATCAAATCATGGAGCAAGTCTTTCTCATGCTGTTCTCATAACAGTGAATAAGTCTCATGAGATCTGATAGTTTTTTAAAAAGGCAGTTTCCCTACACAAGCTCTCTCTCTTTGCCAGCTGCCATCCATGGAAGATGTGACTTGCTGCTCCTTGCCTTCCATCATGATTGTGAGGCCTCCCCAGCCACATGGAACTGTAAGTCCATTAAACCTCTTTCTTCTGTAAATTGCCCAGTATTGGGTGTATCTTCACCAGCAGTGTGGAAATGGACTAATAAAGTTGTGCTGCTGGATTTGCTTTGCTAGTATTTTGTTGAGGATTTTTGCATCTGTATTCATCAGGAATATTGGCCTGAAGTTTACTTTTTTGTGTCTCTGCCACATTTTGGTATCAGAATAATGCTAACCTTATAGAATGGGTTAGGGAGAAGTCCTGCCTCCTCAATTTTAGTATAAATTTCAGTAGGATTGGTACCAGCTCTTCTTTGTATGTCTGGGAAAATTGGGCTGTGAATCTTTCTGGTCCAAGGCATTTTTCTGATTGGTAGGTTTTTATTAATGGTTCAATTTTGAAACTTGTTATTCATCTATTCAAGGTTTCAATTTCTTCCTGGTTTACTCTTTGGAGGTTGTATATTTCCAGGAATTTCTTAATTTCTTCTAGGTATTGTAGTTTGTGTCCATAGAGGTGTTTATAGTAGTCTCTACAGGTTTTGTGTATTTTTATGGGGTGAATGGTAATGTCCTGTTTATCGTTTCTGATTGTATTTATTTGGATATTCTCCCTTTTTTTATTTATTAGTCTAGCTAGCAGTCTATCAATCTTATTCATTGCTTCAAAACACCAACTTTTGGTTTCATTGATCTTTTGTGTGTTTTTTATCATTTCCATTTTGTTCAGTTCAACTCTGACTTGGATTATTTCTTTTATTCTACTATCTCTGGAGTTGATTTGCTCTTGGTTTTCAAGTTCCTCTAGGTGTGACGTTAGGTTGATAATTTGAGATCCTTCTAACTTTTTGATGTGGGCATTTAGCACTATAAACTTTCCTCTTAACATTGCTTTAGCTTAGTCCCAGAGATTCTGGTATGTTGTATCTTTGTTTTCTTTACTTTCAAATAATTTCCTGATTTCTGCCTTAAATTCAATGTTTACTCAAAAGTTATTCAGGAGCAGACTGTTTAATTTCCATTTAATTGTATGGTTTTGAGAGATCTTCTTGGTATTGATTTCTATTTTTATTGTGCTGTGATCTGATAGTGTGGTTGGTATGATTTTGTTTCTTTTGAATGTGTTTAGAATTGCTTTATGGTCTAGAGTGTGGTCAATTTTAGAATATGTGCCATGTGAAGATGAAAAGAATGATTATTCTATTTTTGTTGGATGAAGTGTTCTGTAGATATCTGTTAGATCCATTTGGTCAAGTGTCAAGTTTGGGTGCTGAAAATTTTTGTTAGTATTCTGCCTCAATGATCTGTCCAATATTGTCAATGGGGTGTTAAATTCTCCCACTATTATTGTGTGGTCATCCAAGTATCTTCACAAGTCTCTAAGAAGTTTTTAAAAATGAATTTGAGTACGCTAGTATTGGGTGCATATATATTTTAGATAATTAATTCTTCTTGTTGAATTAAACCCATTACCATTTTGTAATGCCCTTCTTTGTCCTTTTTGTTTTGATCATTGCTGGTTTAAAGTTGGTTTTGTCTGAAATAAGAATAGCAACCCCTGATCTTTTCTGTTTTCTGTTTGCTTAATAGATCTTTCTTCATCCTTTACTTTGAGCCCATGGGTGCTCTTAACATGTGAGGTGGGTCTCTTGAAAACAGCATGTAGTTGTCTTGCTTCTTTATCTACTTGCCACTCTGTGCCTTTTGAGCAGGGCATTTAGCCCATTTATGTTCAAGGTTAATATTGATATGTATGGATTAGATCCTGTCATCATGCTGTTAGCTAGTTGTTATGTAGACTTGATTGTGTAGTTGCTTTATAGTGTTGATGATCTATGGATTTCAGTATGTTTTTGTGGTGGCTGGTAATGTTTTTCATTTTCATGTCTAGCATTCCCTTAAGGGCCTCTTGGAAGGCCCAGTGGTAACAAATTCCCTTAGCATTCGCTTCTCTGGAAAGGACTTTATTTCTCCTTTGCTTATGAAGCTTAGTTTGGCTAGATATGAAATTCTTGTTTGAAATTTCTTTTCTTTCAGGATGTTGAATATAGCCCGCCAATCTATTCTGGCTTGCACGGATTCTGCTAAATGTCCACTGTTAGACTGATGGTGTTCCCTTTGTAGGTGACTTTCCCCTTCTCTCTAGCTGCCTTTAGTTTTTTTTTTCTTTCACATTCACCTCAGAGAATTTAATAACTACATGTCTTAGGGATGATCATTTTATATTGTGCCTCTCAGAGGTTATCTAAATTTTCCGAACTTACATGTCAAGCTATCTATCAATGTTGGGGAAATTTTCATGGATGATATCCTCACATATGTTTTCCTAGTTGCTTGTGCTCTCTCCTCTTTTAGGTATACCAAGAGTGGTAGATTTAATCTCTTTACATAATCCCACATTTCTCTGAGGTGTTGTTTATTTTTTAAAATTCTTTTTTGTTTATTTTTATCTGACTGAGTTAATTTGAATAACTGGTCTTTGGGCTCTGAGATTCTTTCATCAGTTTAGTCTATTCTACTGTTAATACTTCCTCTTGTGTTATTACATTCTTGTAGTGAAGTTTTCATCTCTATTAGCTCAGTTTGGTTCTTTCTTAAAATGGTGATTTTGTCTTCCATCTCTTGAGTCACTTTACTGGATGCCTTAGATTCTTTGGAACAGGTTTCAAGTTTCTCTTGAATCTTGATGGTCTTCATTACTATCCAGATTCTGAATTCTATGTCTGGCATTTCAGCCATTTCCTTATGGAATCATTGCTTGGGAGCTAGTGTGGTTGTTTGGAGGCAAGGAGGCACTCTTTCAGAGTTTCCAGTGTTATTGCAATGGTTCTTTCTCATCTGTATGAGCTGATGTTTCTTTAGCTGTGGTGTAATTTGGGTATAGTCAGTTTGCTTCATCTCTAGATGTTTTCGGAGGGCTGAAGCTTTGTGCAGGGTCTTTATTTGTGGCTGAATTCTTCTCCTTGGTTTCACAAGAGGGTATATCAGCAAAATATTTTTGGTTTTGCAGTTTGGGTTGCAATCCTATAGATGGTGCTTAAGTGTAATGGCCAGTAGGTAAGCTTTTGCTTAGCCACGTGGCTCCTGTGTATTTCCTGGTGTTTGCAGCTATGCTCCCTCTCAGTGCACTGAGAGTGTGGGTTTCTCTCCCACTTGAGTCCTGGCCTCAGATCTCAGCTTGACACTCCCAGGCTGCACACTGCAGCCCTGGGGCAAGCTTAGGCTTTTTGTTTCCTCCCCAACTTGGGGGCAACAGAGGTGAGGACCTTGGCAGTGGCAATGGCAGAAGGCCTTTCACTTGCCTCTTGGGGCTCCACCCCAGAGAAAAACAGAGCTGCTGTCATTCAGAATAATCAGCCCAGGGTGGGGCAACTGCATTGCCTGCCCAAGAAAGGGGGTCTTGCCTGATAATGAACAGGGGGAATGGGGCACTTGCAGAGAAGACAGCCTGACCCCTTCTCCATAGGGCAGCAGCAGCATACTGAAGGTGCAAGTAGAACACTCAGGCTCTGTTTCTTCACCATCCTAGTGGCAGCAAGGATAGGTATTGCTACAGTGGTAGTAGCAGGGAGGCTGACAGTTGCCTCTGGAAATTCCACTGCAGAAAGACACAGAACCACTGTGAATAATGGGAAGGTTCAGCCAGGGGTGGAGTGACTGTGCTATTGGCCCAAGCCAGGGCCCCTGCCTAGTAAAGAGCAGGAGACTGGGGGCTCACAGGGAAGATCCCTTGGGGATCCACCTGGGCCTGAATGGTATCTCTGCCCAGAATCTGGCCATGTCTCCATGTCAGTCTAGAGGCCCCAGTGGGAGGGCGTTGAGTGGGTGGAGGGAATCTCCTGTGTCTAGGGTTTTAATAATCTACGGCAGAAGTGGGCCATGGGGGCTCTCACTCACTTGCCATTTCCTGTAATAGGGAGCCTCCCTTGGCTCCATGCCAGTTCCTGGTAGGTGGCTGTCCTGCCTCACTTGTGTCTGTTCTCTGTGGGTCACATTGCTTCCTTGATGAATCCCCTGTTGTTTTAACTCTTGCTGCCTCATTAATCCTGAGAAAGTTCACTCCTAGGAGGGCCTACCTGGTGGCATGGATAAATGGGTCTGTGACTGGCAGCCCTTCACAAATTTGTGTGACACTGAAGGTGCTGTACACACAAACACCATCCTCAACCATCTGCACAACAAGTCTTTTGCTACCTTAATCTATTTCTGGGAATGCATTTTTTTGGCAATCATAAGGGTTACAGTATCTTTGCCTACTTTAAAAATATCACTTACATTTACATTTATGGTATTTTAAACCTGGAAAGTTTTCTCTGGGACTACCCATGAAAAAGGCGTATTGGCTTGATTTGCTTTTGGAATAAATAAATTAGCTATATTTAAAAGAAAATCTTTTAGAGTGCTCCCATTTTAAACAGCTATCTTAATGGTACTTATGAAAAGATACAAAGGAAACATAACCTTAGAAACTCCTTTGACGATATTTTTTTAAAAGGCAGAAATCAGATGTAAAATGAAGTCCTTTTTATGCACAAACCGCCTGCTTTAGATCTTCTCTGAGATTTGCAAAAAAGGAGCTCAAGCCTGTAGTCTAGTGGCTAGGATACCAAGCTTTTAGTGCTGTGGCCAAGTTCAATTCCCAGTCAGGGACCCAGTCCCTTGGAGGTACTGGATGTAAATCCTGTAAACCCAGGAGGAAAAATAAACATTTATAAAAATTAGGTTGGGGCTCTCACGGAGGCAGCTAGCATGAGGCTGAGGAGCACTGAGCCTCACATGGTGCCCTGCACTGCCAAGACAAGTGAACAATACATTAAAGATGGCTAAAGGTGGCCTCAAAAACCCAAAAGGCAAAATGTCTGCTAATGTCTTCTTTGTGAAGACATGCAGAGAAGAACATAAGAACTGACTGGCCCTGTCAGTTTTTTAGAATTTTCAAAAGTTCTCTGAGAGGTGAAAGACAGTTTGGAAAAGAGAAGATAAATTTGATAAAATCTCAAAGGTGGATAAACTATGCTGATTGAGAAATGAAGGATTATGAACCAGCTAAGGGACACGAGAAGAAAAAGGTCCTTAATGCCCTCAAAAGCCCACCGTCTGGATTCTTCCTGTTCTGTTCAGTATTCTACCCCAAGATTAAATCCACAAAACCTGGTATCTCTGTTGAAGTTGTGACCAAAAACTGCTGGGTGAGATGTGGAATGTGTAAGTGACAGTGAAAAGCAGTCTTGCATCACTAAGGCGGTGAAACTGAAGGAGAAATATGAGAAAGATGTTGCTGACTTCAAGTCTAAAGGAAAGTTTGATGGCACAAAGGGCGCCACTAAATGTTGCCTGGAAAAAGGTAGAAGACAAAGACGACAAGGAGGAAGAAGAGGAGGTGTCGGGGGAGGAAGATGAATAAAAACTGTTGATCTGACTGCGTGAATACCTTAGAGTTGGAGAGCACCAAATGGACATAGCTCTTATTTAAGAAGTGTCTATTGCCCTCACTGGGTCTAATTACAAAATTTGATCATATTGTAGTCTCTCAAAGTGCTCTAGAAATTGTCAGTGGTTTACATGAAGTAGCCATGGGTGCCTGGAACACCCAGAAACAGTATCAAAGTTTATATAACTCTAAACATTTTTAAAATGAAAAGGCACTCTTGTGTTCTCCTCACTCTTCGTACTTTGCTGTTAGTGTGACAAGGCATTTAAAGATGTTTCTGGATTTTTTTTTTTTTTTTTTTTTAATTTGCAAGGTGGTGTTAACTATATGGTTATTGACTAGAAATTCTGAGTTATTAACCGTATGCATCTACATTTTGTAAAAGGAAAGAAACAACTGAGACAAACTCTTGATGATGCTTGCTTGGCATTGAGGCTGTGGAGCATGATGCCTTTTGAAGGGACCACAGCTCAGGGCATGCATGGTGAGGCTGGGTCTGTTTCCATTGCAATGGGCATCCATTTAGCTTTAGGTTGTTTTGTTTATATATATCATGACATCACATTGTGCTGCCATTTTTGGCTGTGGAAAAAGGGAGATCAGCTGGCATCAGAAATGGTTGAATTTTTTTTTTTTTTTTTTTACATTAAGTGTGGTAGTTTTAAAACAAACTACGGAGTCCTTCATTATTAACAAAGCAAACAGCCACTGTATCAATGAAAGTTTAAGAACTGGCCAGGTGTGGTGGCTTATGCCTATAATTATAGCACATTGGGAGGCCAAGGCAAGTAGATTACTGGAGCTCAGGAGTTCAAGATCAACCTGTGCAACGTGGCAAAACCCCATCTCTACAAAAAAATACAAAAAATTAGCCAGGCATAGTGGTGTGTGCCTAAAGTCCCAGCTATTGGGAGACTGAAGTGAGAGGATCACTTGAGCTCTGGAGGTCAAGGCTGCAGCGAGCTGTGATCACATCACTGTATTCCAGTTCAGGCAACAGGAAAAGACTCTGCAAAAAAAAAAAAAAAAAAAGAAAGTTTGAGAACCTTGTGTGCTTAAACATGTTTTACTTTTTGTATGTTTAGAATACTGAAATGTTTTTGAAGTTAAATAAACAGTATTATATTTTTAAAAGTTAGCTTGAATTGTCTGTTTTAAATTTATGTGACTATTGCTTCTTTTTGGGTACTCATTTATTCATCTATTTTGCTCCCCTGGAGAGCTATTGTTTTTCTGCTGTCTAAGTTGCTTTTTTCTTTAACTTTCTTTGGGAGCTACTCTGGATGTTGTGAGGACAGCTTCTTTACTTTTCTTTGGACACCCTTTGTACATCCTTGGTTAAGTCATAAAGATTTATTGGTTTTGGTTCTGAGTCACTAGGTAATTTTGGATTAAGAGAAAGGTGAAAAAAAGGTTCAAAAGCCATAAATATTGGCTGTTTGTCCTGGCTAAAGTTGGATAACAAGAGATTTAAAAGATTGAAAGGAAAACCCTCCATGGTCAATAGTCAGCTTAATTAAAAGCTGATATTCAGGCCTTTTTTTTTTTTTTTAAGTTTCTCTGTTCTCTTTTGGATTCTGTTTCTCCCTTGGGATTTTTTTCTTCAGTTGACTGAAGCCCCATTTTAATTACAAGTTTGGTCCTTCTGTTCACTTCCTTTCTTGTTGGCATGTTTTTTCCTGAGAAAAATGTAAAATTTCACTGGCCTTTTTTAGAAGCTTAAAATCTCCACAAATCGGCTTCTCAAAGACTTGTTCTTTCATTTGCTGTTATTTCTCCTTCCTTCTGCCATCTTTGATGCCACATGAAGGGATCTAGAGGGGACTTCTAATGACTCTGAGACCCCCTTGAGAAACACACACACACACACACACACACACACACACACACACACAGAGTCACCACCTACCCCCTTATTTTGGAGTTCTCTGTATTTTTGTGAACTCCAAGAGTCATGGGCAGCTGGGCAGGTTCCTTTTAGGTCTAAAGCTCTGGTCTCTTACATTGAGCTCCCTAACCCCTTTTGGTTTTGCATACCCACATACATACATGTGTGTGCTGAATGTTGTGGATATATGTATGTGTATATATGTATGAATATGTCTAAACAGGTATTTTTATATTGTCTACATGGTACCAAATTGACTTATAGGTACTCATAAATTCAATAAATAATCCTAAATAGTTTTCTAAGTTCATGTGACTCTAGTAATCTTTGGTAAATAAAAATGTTTATTTTAATGTATGTACTTAAAATTATTAAAAGTATGGAAAAGAATTTTATATGTAATGTGTACAAGAAAATCAAGATGTATTTTTGGTGAGAAAAGTTATAAAAAGCCATGAAGACCTGTGGCTTTGTGGAGAAAAAAGGTGGCTTTGTGGAGAAAAAAGTTAATTTTGTCTAGTTTAAAGGATATTTAAAGACTGTTTCAACATGAAGGGATAAAGTCAGAATGATGTAGATAAAACCAACTGGATATAGAAAGTTGTAGGAAGAAAAATAATAAACAGATGGAAAGAGGATATAAAAGGTTTATGGAAACTTTAACTTGTGTTATCAAAGCTGAGTGATACTGGATGAATTTATTTATCAAGTTTTATTAAAATTAGCTTTAATATTAAAAGTACACTAATGAAATACTAAAATCTGGTTTTCTCTTTTTAATGAGATTTTCTGGTAGAATTAATAAAAGATAGTAAAACATTATTGTTTGTCTTTTGAGTAAATTGCAGAGAGAGAAAGAGGAAGAGAAGAGAAAGAGAAATAGATTCTGTGTGTCCCATGTTATTAATCATAAAATCAAAAGAGCTTTCCTAGGCCTTTTGATTATTTAAAAAGCTGTCTCATTATCAAAGAGTAAAAGATTTTGCTTTTAATTTTTAAAAAATTATCACTTTGGCTAAACAAATGGCTATTACCGTACAGTGACCTGTGATTCTATTTTTGAAGTGTTTTAAAACTTTGACTTATTTAACAGTTTCCCAAAATCAAATTTCAAATTCCAAATTAAGTATTTTTTTTAAATTATACTTTAAGTTCTGGGATACATGTACAGAATATGCAGGTTTGCTGCACCCATCAACCCGTCATTTAAGTTTTAAGCCCTGCGTGCATTAGGTATTTGTCTAATGCTATCCCTCCCCTTGCCCCCCAACCCCCAACAGGCCCCAGTGTGTGATGTTCCCCTCTCTGTGTCCATGTGTTTTCATTGTTCAACTCCCACTTATGAATGAGAACATGTGGTGTTTGGTTTTCTGTTCCTGTGTTAGTTTGCTAAAAATGATGGTTTCCAGCTTCATCCATGTCCCTGCAAAGGACATGAATTCATTCTTTTTTAAAGGCTGCATAGTATTTCATGGTGTGTGTATATATATATATGCCACATTTTATTTATCCAGTCTATCATTGATGGGCATTCAGGTTGGTTTCAAGTCTTTGCTATTGTAAATAGTGCTGCAGTAAACATATGTGTGCATGTGTCTCTATAGCAGAATGATTTATAATCCTTTGCGTATATACCCAGTAATGGGATTGCTGGGTCAAATGGTATTTCTGGTTCTAGATCCTTAAGGAATCACCACACTGTCTTCTACAATGGTTGAACTAATTTACACTCCCACCAACAGTGTAAAAGTGTTCCTATTTCTCCACATCCTCTCCAGCATCTGTTGTTTCTTGACTTTCTAATGATTGCCCTTCTAACCGGAGTGAGATGGTATCTCATTGTGGTTTTGATTTGCATTTATCTAATGACCAGTGATGATGAGCTCTCTTTTAATGTTTGTTGGCTGCATAAATGTCTTCTTTGAAAAGTGTCTGTTCACATCCTTTGCCCACTTTTTGATGGGGTTGTTTGTTTTTTTTTCTTGTAAACTTGTTGAAGTTCCTTGTGTTGAAGTTCCTTGTAGAGTCTGCGTATTAGCCCTTTGTCAGATGGATAGATTGCAAAAATTTTCTCTCATTCTGTAGGTTGCCTGTTCACTCTCATGATGGTTTCTTTTGCTGTGCAAAAGCTCTTTAGTTTAATTAGATCTTATTTGTCAATTTTGGCTTTTGTTGCCGTTGCTTTGGGTGTTTTAGTCATGAAGTCTTTGCCTATGCCTATGTCCTGAATGGTATTGCCTAAGTTTTCTTCTAGGGTTTTTGTGGTTTTTGGTCTTACCTTTAAGTCTTTAATCCATCTTGAGTTCATTTTTGTATAAGGGGTAAAGATGATTTCTAGTTTCTGTTTTCTGCATATAGCTAGCCAGTTTTCCCAGCACTCTTTATTAAATAGGGAATCATTTCCCCATTGCTTGTTTTCGTCAGGTTTGTCAGACGGTTGTAGATGTGTGGTGTTATTTCTGAGGACTCCATTCTGTTCCATTGGTCTATATATCTGTTTTGGTACCAGTACTATGCTGTTTTGGTTACTACAGCCTTAGAGTATAATTTGAAGTCAGGTAGGGTGATGCCTCCACATTTGTTCTTTTTGCTTAGGATTGTCTTGGCTATACGGACTCTTTTTTGGTTTCATATGAAATTTAAAGTAGTTTTTTTTTTTTTTTTTTAAATTCTGTGAAGAAACTCAATGGTAGCTTGATGGGAATAGCATCAAATCTATATATTAAGTTGGGTGGTATGACCATTTTCATGATATTGATTCTTCCTATATATGAGCGTGAAATGTTTTTCCATTTATTTGTGTCCTCTCTTATTTCCTTGAGCAGTGGTTTGTAGTTTTCCTTGAAGAGATTATTCATGTACCTTGTAAGTTGTATTCCTAGGTATTTTATTCTCGTCTTAGCAATTTAGCAATTGTGAATGGGAGTTCACTCAAGATTTGGCTCCTGTGTGTTATTGGTGTATAGGAATGCTTGTGATATTTACACATTGAATTTGTATCCTAAGACTTTGCTGAAGTTGTTTATCAGCTTAAGGAGTTTTTGGGCTGAGATGATGGGGTTTTCTAAATATACAGTCATGTCATCTGCAAACAGAGACAATTTGACTTCCTCTCTTCCTATTTGAATACGCTTTTTTCCTTTCTCTTGCCTGATTGCCCTCGCCAGAACTTCCAAAACTATTTTGAACAGGAGTGGTGAGAGAGGGTGTTGTTGTTTTGGGCCAGTTTTCAAAGGGAATGCTTCCAGCTTTTGCCCATTCAGTATGACATTGGCTGTGGGTTTGTCATAAATAGCTCTTATTATTTTGAGATGTGTTCCATCAATACCTAGTTTATTGAGAGTTTTTAGCATGAAGGGCTGTTGAATTTTATCTGAGGCCTTTTCTGCACCGATTGAGACAATCATGTGGTTTCTGTCATTGGTTCTGTTTATGTGATGGATTATGTTTGACCTCAAACTAATTTGGGGATGCTCCAAAGGGACCTTGAAGCATCTGAAAGTGAGATAACTAACATCTTTATTTTATGCATTGAATTATATGGGAAAGATTCCGAAATAAAAAATTATGTTCAACCTTTTTAATGTTATTAATATGTGTTCCAAAATTATATGTGATTCCTAATGTCTTGGCATATGCTATCAGTCATTATTATGATTATTATGTTGAACTTTTATGGGTCACAAAAAATGAATGACCACATTTTCACGTCAATTCCATCTTTAACCATTGCCATTTTAAGTCTAGTCGTCCACAGTTATTTGCCTTTTTCCGATGCTTTTTTTTCCCCCCCTAAAAACAGGTTGCAAATCTTAAAGTATGTCTTTAAATAGGTTCATAAAAATGGTGAGAAAAAGCTTTGACAAATGCAGATTCTGGCAATTTTGTGATTGTATCATTGCACTGGGTAAAAATTTCCAGAACTCTAATAAAAAATAAAAAACTGGACTCATAAAATTGTAATCCAACATCAAGCAGAACAAAAATTAATTAGAATTAATTACATTGAGTTGAAATGATTTTTATGACTTTTTTCCTTAAACATTTGTTGCTTCTTTTTGTGTTTTGCCTTCAAAAGTTAAGGAAATTTCTTTTTTCTATGAAGCTTTACAGCTATTTGGTAAAGTGTTCTTTTGTGAGAAAAATTAAAACATTTCTCTTTCTCTCTACCTGATTCTCTCCAAAATTTGGAAACTGTTCATAGGTATTTTTATTTTATGGCAATATAGTTGTCAGCATACTGTCAGCATTCTTTCAATAAGAATTCTTTTTTTTTTTTTTAAAGTCTAATTTTTTTTTTTAAAGAATTCTTTTTAAATAACAAGACACTATTGGAAATATTGTAATATTAGCAAGGCTTTTACTGGGAGGTCATTTCTTCAGTATCATCAGACAGCTTTAAGGAACTGGGATTTCAGATTGACTTTATAGAGCCAGAACCCACTCTACCTTGGAAAGACTGGCCTGGTATCTTATTAACACGAATCCCTTACAGGGTTCTAGCCTTGTGGTAAGTAAAAAATGTCACTTTCTGGTGGGCCTAGGAATCGCAAGGTATTTTTAAGACCTCAGGAAAAGAAGAATTCACTTGGGCACAGTCTGATGATGAATCCTTGACTTGGCCCCAAAGCCTTGAGAGGCTTTTCAGAAAAGTCTAATCTGAGGTTCCTTATGAAAAAGTTTTAGCAAAGCCAACTTAAAAATAGCCTATATGGTCAATTGTCATTCTTACTAAACTTATGTAATCATTAGGTCAAAGACTGAACTTATTTTACAAACAAACTAGACTTACTATGATTTATGTTTGGTAGAAAGGTGGGACTGGAGAGAGAAAAATTATATTTCAGAAAAAAAAAAAAAACTTTAGTGCACTGGTTATTAGATTACAGACCTGTCCATTTGTTAGTTTTTTTAAAATTCTGGACTGAATTTTAAAGTTGTTCCCTCCAATATCTGGCTGCAACTGTCTTGACTAATGTTTTAAATTTTTCTCCTACCTTTTTGACTTGAAATTACTAAAATTAAAGCTGCCTTTTTCCTAAGGCCCTGAAAGATGAAGCTAGTCAACTTGGCTTTAAAGAAAAATTGCTGCAATAGTTTATATTTGGACAAACTTTACACATATACTACAACCCAGGAAAATCTGTTGGATTGCCACTGGTCGTCTCAGATGACTGCCCTCCACTCTAGACGAAACTAGTTTATAGGCTGCCCCAGACGTTAATTTTTTGCCTGGTTTCATAAACATGTCTCTTATTAAAAAGATCTGTTTCCCTGAATATAGAGGCCTAACTTTAAGATCCCATCTGCAACTCGATTTTCTAAAATGAGACACAACTGTGTAATTGGACTGGCCTATTCCCAGAAAGAGACTACTTTAATGGGATCCTTTGTCATTTAGCTACTAACTCAGTTTTTCTCTTCACATCCACCAACTCAGTTTTCAGTAGGTAAAATTTCTAGGGAAGTTCAGGTGGGAATTTGGGGGCTCAGAAACCAATATGCACTTTGACATGCTGAACTAAAGAAGAGGACTCACTCTGACCTTCCTTCCCTGACCATCAGACAGGAGAATGTTGGGACTCGGAAACCAATATCTCCCAATACACACTTTGACACACTGGACTAAAGGAGCAGCTTCAGAGTCATTCTGACCTTCCTACCCTTATCCAACACCTGTCTCTCAAGGGTCTGTCTCTCCCGAAGCACAGGCTGAATTTTATTTTTTTCTGAAGTTCCCTTATCTGCCTAGAAACTGACCTGACAAAGAAGAACACAACTGCATTATCTGGGTTTTCATTATCTTAACTCAAATTGCAGAAAGAGAGACAAAAATCTGTCAACACATCTAGACAGAATTTTGTCACAATCAACTGTTTGCTCTGTAGACCCAATAGACTTAGTAACAAGCTGTTGTGTGTTGTCTAAGCCCATTGAATCCCCCTAAAAATCATTTACTATCCCTCAAATTGCTACATTTTTCTCATCTCCATTTCCCTAATGAAGAAGATTATATAAATATCTGTATCCAATTGGGTTATTGAATAATTATTCTCCTACAATTCTCCCATACTATGCATGTTAAAATAAATTTTGATATGCCTTTTCTCTTGTTAATCTGCCTTTGATCAGTGAACTTTCAGAGAGTGAAGGATAAGTTTTCCCTTTGCCCCTGCACTGTTCTTGGAGAAAGAAATACTGAATTCCATGATAAAATAGATTTTATATCCACATGACCAGGGTCCAGTATCAAGGTTTTCTCAGTTTCACCCTGGGACACCTGGGATGGTGTTTCTCAACCATGCATCAGAATCACCTGTGTTGATTATTAAAATGTGAATTCCTAGGCCCTAGCTCATGCATCATAAAGTCCTGGAGAGCAGGTCCCAGAATGCTGCATTTTAAATAAGCTTTCATGGTGATTCTCATGCACACTATAGCTTGAAAATTTTTGGCCCTGTGGCTATTGGCAAGTATAAAACATATTTTGTGGGTGACCCAGAAAACTTCCTGAGAACATCTGCGGAAGAATTTGTGTTGGATACTTTTAGGAAATTGGGTTCACAATGCCACAAAGAGGAAGGCAGATCCTCTGAACTTAGGTGGGAAAGATGTGCAAACATTACAGAGTTTATCTTCTACACAGCTGGACTAGCATTCTGTGTGTAGACAGAGAGCCTGCTGACCTTACACATCTAGTGTTTACGCTTCTAGGACCTTGCATTCCTCTATCCTTCTGTGTTGGCAGGAATTCTGACTTTTGCATTCCCTTTGAATCACAAAATTGTCCTTTTCTGTGTGTTCCTTTTTGCCACTGCAGGCAGTTTCTAAAAGAACATTCTTGCCTTTCTTTTTGTGGATTGTCTTCTTTCTCCCCAAAAGACATTTGAAAGAATACTACCTTCTGTATTTTGTTCAGTAGACTTTATTACAGGGACACACCACTAAAAAGTACATCTAGCAATGTGCTAGTCAAAGGAGGGCAGGCTGTGGGAACAAGGAGAAAAACTTTGTTAGAAAAGTAGCTAGAAATAACCCATGAGAAAAAAAAAATAATACCTCTGGTGTAAATCAGTATTTCTTGGGAAATGCTTGCAAGGAGCAGCCCAAGGCACACTGGTTGGTTTCTTCCATTCCAATGTGGGTATTGGAATTAGAAGCATTGAGAATGGCTAAGTATTGTCTCATGATTTCACTATTTTTATCTTAATCTCACAATCTGAGAAGGTCTGGGATTGTGTTCAAGTTTTTCTTTGGTGGATTAAAAGTGGCAGATTTGCAAATGAAATCGGGAACATGTCAGATTCAACAGACCATATCTTAGAATTGTAGATGTGAGAGTCTGGATCACCCAGAGGAAGTTATGATGTATGACCCAACTACATGGAGATATTAATAACAAAGTTAAGTATGAACCAGCTACAGGCAATGGCAATGAAAATTGCATTTTAATCCAAAAATTTTGACACATGATTGTGAAAATTTCCAAAATCTTGGATCTCAATTAGTGACAATGTCAGAAGACATTTTCAATTGAATATGTGCTATTGGTATCAAGTAGGCAGAGGCCAGGGATGTGGCTAAACAGCCTACATGTTTAGGATTGTCCCCTAACCCCCAACAAAGAATTATTACACCTCACATGTCAAATAATCAAAGTTAATTTTGAAAGCAGGGCACAGTATTGTCAAGATTAAGGAAATTATCAGAATTATGATGGCACTGAAAACTATTTCAGCTATTTTTGGAACAATGGGTACCAAAGGCACACTGGAGGAAGTATCAAGCTTGTATCCTGAAGAAATATGTGGATATTAACATGATGAAAAGAAAGGAGAATGCACAATTCCTATTTTTGTTTCCACTGTCTGTAAAGTGAAAGCATTTTCCAACGGAAAAGAAGAAACTAAAAACAAAATAAGGTGATGTTGTGACCCATAAAGAGTCAGTAAAAGAAAATACAGTAGATTTAAAATAATTTAAGTACATGGGAATAAAACTGATCATGGCTAACAGAACTTAGATGCATGATTTTTGAGTCTGAGTCATTGTCATTAATCTCCAAGGACTTATAAAGGAGTTGTAAAAAATGGCAACAGTCAAACAAAGCTAGCTTCTGGTTGATGTTAACTGATAAACTTGACACAATCTTACAAAATTTTGAAATAGATTATTGAATTGTTTATACCCTCTTGAAAAGGTGAAGATTCATTGCCACTTGTTTGTATCTTTATAGATACCTTGATGAGGTTGGTGGATCTAATTAGAGTTAGATCTGATAAAGAATTCTTATTGGAGTTCACCAGTTAGAATTCTTCTTGAGGTCAGCAAAACATTCTATAGTTTTAGATTCACAGCTGATTGTATGGATCTATGTCCACATGGGTGGAGATCTCCGGTAGTGTTCCACAGGCCTCAACTTTTGGTCTTACAACTCTTGGTCTTTTTTAAGCCAATGGTTGAATAAAATGACTGAAGCAAGGAAGAATAATGAATATGTTAATTACAATAACATTTCTATATATCCTCTCAACAAATTAAAATGATCGATCAAGATATTTCAAAGGAAATTTAAGAGTGGGAAAAATATGATCCTAAATTTTTCTCAAAAAGTTAAACATGGGACTAAAAATAAGGAAGGTTTGGTTTTGCAGCAGTTTCTGAAGAATGTCTGGGGTTTTGATGTACCACAGCCTGAACAATATTAGATAGTTGTCAAAAGAGAGAAACTAAGTAATAAACATTAGATTGCTCAGGAGAAGATTATAAAATGATTTTTTATGCTGACTAGGCCACACAGAAAATTCTATTGTGTTCTGGCATGATCTTTTAAAGAAGAATATTATAATTGAACATTTATTAAGGTGAAGATGATGGTGAGTTGGTTTAGAGACCACATCCTGGGAGAAATATTTGAAAGAGCTTAAGAAAGAAAGAAAGAAAAAAGATGTAAAGCAGACCTGATGATTAGCCTCCTCCACATTTTAGAAAAGTTATTACATAAGATGGATTGTTCCACACTAAGAACTAATATGCAGGTGTAGAAATTTTAAGGTTTTTGCACTTCATAGAAAATCACTGTCTAACAACTGAAATGACATGACAGATGATCCTGGCTGCTTGAGAGTGTTGAAGTACCCCGAAGAGGTTGAAGCAAGGAAGTTGAAGAAAGAATTCCTTTATTTAAGGGAAGGTGGATTAAATCAGAAGGTCCTATACTTGATTGCTTACTTGAATCACTAGGGTGTTATTTAAAAAAAATGCTAATGTCAGAGATCCAACCCAGAGATTCTGATTCAGTAGATGTGAAGCAAGGCCCAAAAGTCTAGATTTTAAAACGGAAAGTTCCTCAGATGACTCAGATGTGCAGTCCAATTTAAGAACCACCAAGGCCTTAAAGCTCTCTCCAGCATTCAACTTCAAGCTGCTGGGGGATGACAAAGAGCCATGGAGGATCCTCTTGACAGCACCCCAAGCTGGCTCTGTGGTTCTCCACTACGAACTTGCACTTCTTCTTTATCTCATTACATTTTGTCCAGTGCCTGTCAAAGTCAGGAGCCTCTGTGAGTTGTTTACATGGATTATTTAAAGTAATCCTCATAACAAGCAAGCCTTGCTTGTATAATCATTTTGTGTTTGTGGAAACTGAGGTTCAGAGATGTTAGAAAATGACTTAGTAGGAGAATTGGGATTCAGGTCCAGACTGTCTGATGGCAAAGTTGGTTCTCTCCACTGATGGAGAGAACCTTCCACTATGCTATTCTGAAAAGGAAAATGTGTTAATGTTTCAGAAACATAAAGCAACATACCCTGGGAAAGGTAGGAAAATGACAAATGTGACAGATACTTGTGGCTTTCCCCTCCTTACCACCTCCACCTCCTTCCTCAGATTCTTCTCAGTTCTACGGGTCCTTCATTCTCCCTTCTCCCAACACATTAGTGAAGCATATGTTACTTTTACTCTTAAAATAGAATGCCTTTATTTCTTAAGCTGCCAAAACATTTCTGGATCTTTGATTTTTTTTCCCAAATGAACACTAACATTATTTTTATGGTCTATTGAGGATTTTATTTATACAGAATTTATCTGAATGGATTGGAAAGAAAGAAGCTGTTTCAAGAAAAAGCTCAGTAGGAGTGACCACCATGCCTTTGTCCTCACAAGCATCCTGTCTCAGGCACAATCCATAGACTGGCTGTGACAAGAATGCAGATAGGAATACATAGGAAGAACCCCCAGCCAACTACCATCATAATGTGAATATTATTTCTAAAGATTCCCCTATAAATTAAGCACAGTGTGCTTGGTTACAAGTCCTATCTCTGAGCTTTAGACTATACATGATCTTTATCATCAAGCATTTGCTCAGAGAATCATGACTTTTTGCAATAATAACGCCGTATGTATGTATATGTTTATGTATGTATCCCTCTCTTTCTCTATCTCTCTCTCTGAACTTGACTTGTCTCATTAAACATGCAAGTTGGGATTCTAATTTTCCCAAGGACAACTGCTAGAGAAGTAGATATTTTAAAAGTATTTATGGCCGGGCGTGGTGGCTCACGCCTGTAATCCCAGCACTTTGGGAGGCCGAGGCGGGTGGATCACCTGAGGTCGGGAGTTCAAGACCAGCCTGACCAACATGGAGAAACCCTGTCTTTACTAAAAATACAAAATTGGCTGGGCGTGGTGGCACATGCCTATAATCCCAGCTACTAGGGAGGCTGAGGCAGGAGAATCGCTTGAACCTGGGAGGCGGAGGTTGCGGTGAGCCGAGATCGTGCCATTGAACTCCAGCCTGGGCAACAAGAGTGAAACTCCGTCTCAAAAAAAAAAAAAAAAAAAAAAGTATTTATAATCAATGCTTTTAAATAAATTTTATAAACACAGAGGGAAAACAGCTCAGTATTTTTCAGCTCTCAACCATTCCATTACAGTCTCCATGGAACAGGTTTCATATAGCTGATGATCTTTAAACACGGATCACACAAGTTCAAATAGCTCTTTTATTACAAGCACACATTTAATATATTTTTTAAAAGGACCTCTTTTAAGAAATAGTAAATTTCAATATAATCTGCAGGCAGGCTGCTCAGTTGTGTCTGACCTTTTTTGTAAATACGTTGTATGGAGTTCCAGTGTAAACACTCTGCCCCAGGTAAAAAGTTCTGCCTTGTGGAATGGCAGGTCTCCAGGCGGAGGTAGATAGATGGGTTTTACTGAGCTGTTTCAAAAGAAAGATGAAAGGTGAGGGCCAACTGTCAAACTGGCGCAGCCTTGCCAGAGCTTTTTAATAAACCATTATTAGGCTGTAGGAGTCTTTTCAGGCTTTCAGCCCTGCTCACACTTAACTGATTGCACTCCTTCTTCAAGCTGCTTCTCACATAACATCTTCAAGCGCTTACTGCAGCCAGAGTGAGGTTTGATTTTCAGCCAAGCATTGGATTTCCATTAAATTAAACAAGGAGTAAAAGGCAGAAGAGGAAAGGTATATTTGATGGAGATCGGGCATACTGTCTGGTTTTCATGTTCTTTGAGAAATCCTGTTTCAGTTAACAAACAGCTGTGGAGCTCTGAGTTGGGGAGGAGCATGGTGCATCCAGAGGCTTGGGAGACCCGTCTTACGGCTGCTGTGAAACAGGGGGCAGGCAGGACTCATTCCTTCTCTGGGCATAGGTTTCTTTATCTGGATATTCAGGTGCTGAATAGATAAGTTTTCTGACTGCTTTGAGCTCCATGATTCCAGAGCATGGGTTAGTAGCTTTCCTCTATAAAAGGCAAGCTAGTAAATATTTTAGGCTTTGTGGGTCAAGAGGAAAAATCAAAGATCTTGGACAGGTATTTATATAACAAGAGAGGAAAGAAATGTCCATAAATGTTTCTGAAATAATTCAGTAGATTTATAATAATTGAGTCCATTGTTTTTTGTAATGCAGATATTCTATCAAGGAAAAGGACTTTATGTTATTGTTGTTGTTGGGAGATAGATAACATCTTGCTTAACTGGAACTCAAAGATAGTGTTTCCCATTATAAGATTGATTGCAAATGTTTAGCTGTACAAATTATTTTTAGCTGTCAGGCTATTAGAAAACCAGGAGTGAGACCACTTTGGCCCATGGGATGTAGTATGCCAACCACTGTCTAATGGTGTAGGCTCTTTGAGAGGGTAACACAATAACTGAGAAGTAGACAGCTAAAAAAGGAAAGGTGTCTCAGACAGACAGGAAAGCATGAACAAAAGTGTGAAAACAGTTCATGATAAATAGCAAGGTTTTAGGGCAGTGGAAACTCAGACGAAGGTGAGGGGATTGGTTCTAGGTGAACAATTCATCAGGCAAATGTCACACAAGCAGAACATATTCTTAATTCATCGGTAACCAATTAAAAATTATTTTTACCGAATCTGATTCAAATTTTCCACCTTTGTCACATTCTCTCAATGATCATTTTTGTGATTATTTTATTATTAGTCATTATTCATGACAATTCACTTTTTTAGTTGATTTCCGTAGCTTATAAAATTCTACGTAACCTGCTATCAAAATTTAGTCATGAGTTCTGATAGATGATATAAACAAGCAACTCTGGGGGCTCAAGGCATTGCTGAGTTCTGATTGGATGAAGTAACTTGTCTTATGATTTGTTTACATGTCAGTCAGTCAGCCAAGGATGTACATTTGGAAGATTTGGATATAGTCTCTGCAGTAAAGTCATGTTATACGCTTTATAGATTTTACATGTTGTATAACAGTGTTACATTTTTGTGAGTAAATATGTACAATGTCATGAATTATGTTGTTGATTAGAAAAATCAAATCTTCCTTCCAACATACCCAGAAAATGAATACCCATTTTGTTGTATAATCTATGCAAACTTTGCCTGTGGGACCGAAATCAGAATGTTTGACATTCCATTTTTGGCTAAGCAAATGTTGGGTGGTCCAGAGAGGCATCTATCTCATAGCTCTCTGTAACATCTATCATAGCCTGGGTTCTTAAAAGTAGAGTCCGAGGAAAGGGTAAAAAGCTGAAACTTTATTTGGGACATGTAGTCTAGAGCATGAGAGTGAAGAAAAGAGAAAGTCAAGAAAGATGTGAAGTGACATGAAATGCTGCATTGCTGTGCTCACTATTGCTTTATAATCAACATCAGGAGACATTGTGGTTTGCTTGGCTAATGTATTTACTGAATCTAAAGGGCATCTCCAGCCTGGTTGGAGAAACTCCAGCTCAGAGAAGTCCATGAGAACAATAAAGGAGGTGAAATTTATTTGCCCAGCCCTCTCCCCAGCTTCAGTTTCTCATTGGTCCAAATATATGTCATGGAACATAACTCTCCTCCACTTTCTGCTTTATATCACATGGCCTTTTTAGTGGCAACCTGGGATGCCAGACCTGTTCACTTGCAGTGTGGTATTTCATACAACTCCAGAAGAGGTGAGAGAATGAGAAACTCCAGGCATATGGCTGCTTGAGACAAAGGCGTGGCAATAACCTAGGATGAAGCTTAACATTCCCAAAGCAACAGGGCAGCCAATGGAGTCTATGGCTTCTACAAGGTCTTTTAGTCAGATGTCAGGTTAGCCTTAGAGGATGATTGCTTCTATAAAGAGGTAAATAAGCTCAAGATGGGATTGAACTGAACCTAAAATGTTGGGTGAAATACAGATTTCTAGAGAAGTAGAGTGTGCCATTCCTTATAAAGCAGTTAACAACAACTAGATACAGAGATAAAAACCTGAGGACAAATGCTGGGGACTATTGTTTGCATGGCCTGAATAATTTACATGAAATACACTCAGCAAGTGTTATATCGAGCAGTATCAATGTTTGAGATGCCCATGTATTTATCAGCCTTGCTGGAATTACTCCATCCATATTGGATGTGACTTCATGGTAAAACTCCATAAACTGATTCCTCAGTCTGAACTCTGTCTAGCTCATCTTTTTTAAGATAGCCTCTGAGAATGCTCTATTATCATTCTCTCTTACAGTCTCTACTCCAATGGAAGAATCCTAATTGGCTGGCTTACCCACTCATCTCACCACATAGACTGGTTTACATAGGCAGAATAATGTGGCTAGTCACATGGAGAGCATGGCATATGTCAGAAAATGTTTGTTGTGAATGATAATAAGCCACCCAGCAACATACATTTAAACAACACCTCTGTCTTCTCCTACTTCTTCTTCTTCACCTTTGTCTTCTTCTTTGTCATCGTTGTCATCATCATTGTTGTCATCTTCTTCTTTCTTTCTTTTTTTTTTTTTTTTTACAAGGTCTCACTCTGTCACTGAGGCTGGAGTGCTGTGACATGATCTCAGCTCACTGAAGCCTTGACCTGGGCTCAAGTGATCCTCCTACATCAGCCTCCCCAGTAGTTGGGACACGCATGCCACCATGACTGGCTAATTTTCGTAATTTTATAGAGATGAGATTTTGCCATGTTGCTCAAGCTGGTCTTGAACTCCTGAGCTCAAGCAATCCGCCTGCCTCAGCCTCCCAAGTGCTGGGATTACAGGCATGAAACACCATGCCTGACTTATTTTCTTCTTATTACAGAAAAGTTAGGACATAGTCATTGCAGGTCTTTTAGGAAAACAAAAGCTAACCATTTTAAACATTTGGTTGTGTAAGTGTTAAACTTTTTCTTTTTTCTTTTCTTGTTTCCTTTTTTCTTTCTTTCCTTTTTTCTTTCTTTCTTTCTTTCTTTCTTTCTTTCTTTCTTTCTTTCTTTCTTTCTTTCTTTCTTTCTTTCTTTCTTTCTTTCTTTCTTTCTTTCTTTCCTTTTTGGCATATACACAACATATACATAAAGAGTCTTATGTAAGAATGAGGAAATTGGGTTAAAATACTTATGCTATCTGGTATCCTTTTAATTTTCTTTTCACATGTGGATTTCTTTCCACCTGTGTTTACTTTCAAAGATTCCTTGGTGCTTTAGCATCTGTAAGCATCATAATTTATTTAATCTATTTCTTATTTTCCTATTGATGGAGATTAATATTATTTTCTACTTTTCTCTACAGTAAACGATATTGAAATGAAAATACCGATACACGCATTTCACATTGTCCCATGATCATCTGTCTGGCAACTCTAAGAGAAGCAATTTAAAAACTGTTAGAAAAAATGAAAGTGCTGAGCAAGGTGATCAGTTACAAAATGAGTATATCAAAATCAATAGCTTTCCTAATATACCAATAGGAGTTGGTTAGCAATTTTGATGAAAAAGGAGATCTCCTTCACAATAGTAACAAAAGAACAAAATACCTAGGAATAATTAATAAAAAGTGTCTAAGACATATGTGAGTGGAATTATAACATTTTATAAGGAAAATATATGGGGAAATAGAAATAATTGTTCATTATTGGAAGAATTGGAAAGAATGCAAATGCTCCTTAAATTAATCTATTCTATCAACCCAGTTCCCATGGAAATTTCAATTGGATATTTATGAAAAAGAGACCAAGAAGGGACTGAACAAACATACCTGCCTCTATTCCCACTCCAGATTCTTAGAAATAATACAAAGCATAGATTTTAAAAATAAAACCTGTAACAATGCTGAAAAACCAGAACAGATCCTGTAGATGGATGGATGGATGTTATAAGAAATCCCTGAAGTAATTAGTTCAGATTGGATTGGAATAGGAAGCTGACTGTCTAAAACATGAACAGGGTAGTTTTTCTACACAAAATAGGAGCAGTGTCAGGAGAAGTTCAAAATCAGCAGTTGCCAACAGAGGAGAAAGAGGCTGTGGAATAATTTTCAGAATGACTGTGTGAGGTTCTACAGAAAGAGAAGCTGGGAGACCCAGAAATATTTGCTCCTCTCAATTGTGCCAAGCAACAGACAGCAGAAATGTTTCCCTCTGCAGAGGCAATGAATGAGACTTGGGCCTCAGAGAAAGGATGCTGTCCCAGATTGCTGATATCACATGGGAGGGAGGGTCCTAATACTAATAAGACAGGCCTGTCTTACCAAGCAGCATGTTCTCTCCCTATAATGAATAGTGACAAATACAGTTGTCCCTTAGTATCCACAGGGGGATTGGTTCTAGAATTCCTGTGGATACCAAAATCCATATATGTTTAACTCCCTTATGTAGAATAGCATATTTGCATATAACCTACACATATCCTCCAGTACAAGTTGAATAGTTTCTAGATTACTTACAACCAATAAAATGCAAGTGCTATGTAGTTATTATAGTGTACTTTTTTATTTGTATTATTTATTTAGAATATTTTCCATCTGTAATGGTTCAGTCTGCAGATGTGGAACCCATGGATATGAAGGGTCAACTGTATAGTATTCTCAGACAGGCTAATAGAGAATCTCAAAATAAAAGATACATACTACCAAGAGTCATTAAGTTGTTGGAAAAACTAACATTATGAAAAAAGTCATCAGAATCAACAAATTGAAAAATGACCAGCAAAGATCAGAATTAATAAAGCAAAGAGAAAAAGAATGCAAAAATGTTTTAGAATATTCTCATAAGACTCAATTTAACTGTACCTTATTCATTTTAGTATGTGCATAGTGTTCTGGGATGTGTCATTTAGTGTTTAACCCTTACCTTGTTGAAGGACATTTAAGCACTTTCCAATTTTCCATTATTATATGCAATGTGCAAAGATGACCCATGTACAAGCCTCTTTGAACATGTATGTGAATATAACTGATATCTTCAGAGGAATGTAATATGATACTGCAACCATTAAAAAAGTAAACTAGTCAAGTATGTTTCTTAAAGAGAAGGTATATCAACTATTCTATAATAAAAGATATTTTGGATGCTATTCTTTAAACTTTATGATTTATTATATACTAATCCCACCAAACAGTGGCCTAATCAAGTAACTTTAGGAGATATTTGCAAATTTTTTTTTTTGAGGAATAAACATTATTCAAAGTTAGGCATTCTTTGTTAAAATCTTATTTTGATAAAGGCAAGTGTCTTTTTACATATGCCTCAAAAATGTTAAAACTATGAGTATTACAGATATATTACATGAAGTATTCAACATGGAACAGAATTTGGGGTCTTATTCACTGAGCCACCCAGGACATGGAATTGATTCAAAACCATTTTCTGAGGAAAAGCTTGACTGGCTCTGCCTATGGGTTAATGGCAAAAGGAAATCCTGTAAGTTACACAATTCTCCCTGTGCAGTTGAATTGCTTCCTTTCTTCCGAACATTGTGAATTGTGTAGCTGACCTTGTTTCCTTTTTCCCATTGGCTACTCACCATATTTTGGGTCATAAGTTCACACTATGATGTGCATTGTAAACGTCATTCCTGTTCTCTATTTATGTCCCTAATGTGATTTTCTTTTTACTTCTTCTTTTGCTTCACTTTTAATTTTTGCTATTTCTTGTATTTTAATGTCTCCTTATAAACTATTTTAAATTATTTCTGAAATAAAGTGTTATAAAGATACATAGATGAGCGGGGGCTAAATAAAAAATAATATACATAAAACATGCAGGCTATAAGTTATACTTCCTAATGAGTATAACACCTAAAAAATATTTTATCTTGAGAGACCATAAACGTGTTGTAATTGATGTTGTCACTAACAAAAACATCTTTGAAACTTCTAGGTTTTCCTCCTCAGCTTTTGGCACAGTATGTAAATGTTTGTAAGACTTTATGGGTCATGATTGTAAGACTTCGTGGGTCATTGTGGTTTTTAGAAAAAAAATCCCCAAGTGTTTCATGGTAAAGCCTGCTAACCTAAATGGCTCAGTGAGTTGGGTAATCAAGTTGACTTTTTTTCCCCCAAATATACGGTATATGTACATATGACATTTTTAAAAACGTTCTTAAAAAACTGGCATTGAAATTGTTTCCCAAGGTACAGCTTCAGAGGAGTTTGCATGACCGTTGGCATTGTTAGGTGAAGGGCATGCCCTTTGAGGAAGTCCATTAATTTGGATGTATTTGTTCTGATGTGTTTTTCTTCAAAAGCATCTCACCACCCCTACCCTACCCCCGAATCAAGAGAAAAAGAGAAGGTTTGGTGAAGTGTTAGTCATGGTAATTAACATATCACAAGAAAAGTATATATGGGACTCCCACTCATTTTTAGGAAATAGAGAAAATTGCTTGGGATCCTAGGCACGTCCCATCACTCTGTAATTCACCTACAATAGAGGATAGATGTGCTTTTTGTATATTCTAAGAGTATAGGGCTTCATACCTATATTTTCATAGGTATGAAGTGGTATACCACTATTTTATAATAGTGGTATTATGTAGTTATTTCTGGTTGGAAAACCTGAAACCATTTTGCCCCTGGTGAGTGACAATTTTTGAAAATCTGCTCATGATCTAGTCTTTTAACTGCAGCCCAGCACGTCTCTTTTGCTAAATGTTTTATGTTTAATACCACTGCTACAGCACCATGACATCATAGAATGTTATTACTTGAAAGGGCCTTAGAGATTATCCAGACTGTTGAGCTACAGGTAGGTATAGAACTATGTGACACACTGAGGTGTATCATTCAAGGGTTCAATGCTTTGAACTGAATTCATATTCCAGTGTTGAAGTTGCTTTAAGAACACAAAACAAACTAAAAATAGTTAATACTGAGAAAGATTACTTAAGAGGATTCCAACTTCATCATAGGCAAGCTTAGGGGGCCCGTGGAACAAGAGACACAGATTGCCCCCACCCGAGACGATGGCAAAAGTAACAAGATAATCTGTGCAATGTGGCCTATGTCCCCACCCAAATCTCATCTCGAATAGTAATCCCCATATGTCCAGGAAGGAACTTGGTGAGAGGTGATTGACTCATGGGGGCTGTTTCCCCCATGTTGTTCTCATAATAGTGAGTGAGTTCTCATGGGTTCTGATGGTGTAAAAGTGTTTGGCAGTTCCCCAGCTGACTGTCTCTCTCTCCTGTCACCATGTAAGACGTGACTTGCTTCCCCTTTGCCTCCCACCATGATTTTAAGTTTTGGAGGCCTTCTCAGTTATGTGGAACTGTGAGTCAATTAAACCTCTTTTGTTTATATATTGCCCAATTTTAGGCAGTTCTTTATAGCAGCATGAAAACAGGCTAATATGTGGTCCAAGATGATCTCTATGTCTAGGATGAAGGATAAGAAGATAGATAATTAAACAGTGAAATTCAGATATTATCATGCAGCAGCTCTTGTGAAGAATATGGTAAAACATTAAAGCAGGGAATAGTGAGTCTTTTCTATGCAGATAGATAGCTGAGTTGCATGTAGAGTTTCTCCTGACAAGGTTGATTTGGAGTTGCCAAAAGAAGTGCTCAGCACCTATTTAAATTAGATTAAGTAGGATTGAGAGTTGTCCTGTGGTACCAGCATCACAGCCTCTTGACACTGGACTGTAGGATATATCAGAAAGAAAGAAGTAGTCTAGTTGGCAAGGTAATCTAACTCACTAATTTTACAGTTGAGAAAACCAAGAATAAAGAGATGACTAATAAAAATGAATCATTGTTGGGGCAAAGCTAAAACCATTAGCTGGGTCTCCTTCTACTACTATTTCTTTTTAAGGATTTCTATTCGGAGAAAGAAAATACTCTTTGGTAACTATCCTGAGGTTCAAAACTTCCTGGACTTATTAATGTTGATGAATTCTCCTAGACTCTACTTTGTTGTGATTTCTTTATAACTCTCTGCAACATTTAAGATCTGCAACTACTTTTTCTAATTCTCTGTAAAAGAATGCTGCCTGCTATGATGCTGCTCCCCTGAGGGGTATATTTCTGAGCAATTATCCTGCCCATCCTTTGCCCTCCTGCTTCATAAACATCAGTTAAAATGGGCCATAATTTAATAGGAATGAAAGTTGATTAACCCTCAACTATCCTTTTCAGTGTTTGGTTTTTGAGTTGTCTCTACTTATTAGTAATTTACTTTAAAAAATGTCTCAATGATGTTTTCTTTATTCCTAGAAGGACATGTGTGTGTGTAGGGGTGAGGGATGGCATATAGGTAGGAGGAGATAACTGGAGAAAATGGAAAAGAGGAACCACACTGACTTCTATTGTCCCTTTCCTGGCTCTTCAGTTTTGGGTCCCAAAAAGCTATTGACAACATTTGTTTGTGTATAAGAGCATTTATTTTAATATTAAACAGACATGATTTGAAATCCCAGCTAGATGACCAAGGGTAAGTCACTTAACCTCTGTAAGATACTTTCCTTCTTTTATAACATAGAGATAGCAATAGTGCCTATTTCTTTTCTTTTTTTTTTTTTTTTGAGACGGAGTCTCGCTCTGTCGCCCAGGCTGGAGTGCAGTGGCCGGATCTCAGCTCACTGCAAGCTCCGCCTCCCGGGTTCACGCCATTCTCCTGCCTCAGCCTCCAGAGTAGCTGGGACTACAGGCGCCCGCCACCTCGCCCGGCTAGTTTTTTGTATTTTTTTTAGTAGAGACAGGGTTTCACCGTGTTAGCCAGGATGGTCTCGATCTCCTGACCTCGTGATCCACCCGTCTCGGCCTCCCAAAGTGCTGGGATTACAGGCTTGAGCCACCGCGCCCGGCCCAATAGTGCCTATTTCATAGGACCATTGTGAAATAGGTACTCAATAAATGTTAGCTATTATTATAATCTTCTACCTTGAACAAGTAAATTTACTGCACGTTTAAAATATGTGCTTGGAATACTGAGTTTGGTGAAAAAGAGAATATATTATATGTTACACTAGAGCAATTGGAATATAGAAAATCATAGTGAATGCAATAGAAGATGTGGGCATTTGGCCATGAATGATTCATAAGACTTCATTTGGGTCAGGTAAAGATGCTCATTAGATTTGCTTTCCTGCTATAATCTGCATGGAATTGACACAAATTGGAGTACAGTCCAGTCTCAATGACTTTCTTAGGGACCATGTCAATGCTGTACTTTTCTCCTCTTAATGAATTTTATCCCCTCTTCCCACAACCCCATTCTAGCATGTGGCCTAAACTGGAGTTGCCATCTTTTTAAATGACTCCATTTTCTGGGCAGGAGAATTGTTGAAGAGTGGGTGCTTACATTGAACTAGACTACTCGTAGTTCTCTCTAAAGCAGTGATTCTCAACACAAGAATATTTTGCTACCCCACAGTAAAAGACATTTCACATTATAAACAATTTGTAATTGTTATGATGGGGATGATTGGGGAGGCTATTGGCAACTACTGAGTAGGGGTAAACAATGCTACTAAACATATACAATGTCTAGGGCAGACCTCACAACAAAGAATTATCCAGTCCAAAATGTCAATAATGGTGCTGCTGAGAGACTTTGCCCTAAATATTTTTTCATTAGCAGCTGGTAGATGGGGGATTTATATCTCAAAACTGTAATATCAGAGAGTGATGTTTCTGGGACTATGTCCTTACTGTGTGCAGAAATCAGTGTAGAGAGAAGAAAGAGAGAGGCTTAACTTTGTTTAAGTCCACGATTCTAGTCGTTCTTAAAGCCAGTTCCAAATTTCTTCTTTGTTTAAGGAGGTTAATAAAATATGTTGTTTTGTTTAAACTAGTTTAGGTTGAGTTTTTGTTACTTGTAACCTAATGGCTCTAATGCACTGGATAGGTATACTGAGTGCAACTCTGTATCTAATTTAATTAAGTGAGGATAATGTAGTAAAATTTAAGCTACTTCTTCTGTAGGGGTTGTTTCAGTGTTGCCATCTATTAGCTCTCACCCTTGGGCTATTCAATCTCTCAAGCTTTAATTTCCTCATGGAAAGTGAGTATATTAATACCATGTGTACAGATATTAGGATATTTTATCTAAAGTGCTGAGCACGATGCATGGAATATGGTAGATATCTATTAAATGTAAACTCTCTTCCTTTGCATTGTTTAAATATTTAAAGAATAATTTGTTTTAAGAGAAATACTTGGGAGCATTCCTTGGTTGCTTGTTTTTGGATCTATTGGAATTTGGGATTTTTGATACAAATCTTGAGATTTATAGGCAAGACTGACTTGAATTATTGGCAATTGACATAAAAGGGATTAAAAATGTTGAAAATGTAAAACATTCCCGTCCCTACTAAAAAAATACAAAAAACTAGCTGGGCAAGGTGGCGGGCGCCTGTAGTCCCAGCTACTCGGGAGGCTGAGGCAGGAGAATGGCGTGAACCCAGGAGGCGGAGCTTGCAGTGAGCTGAGATCCGGCCACTGCACTCCAGCCAGGGCGACAGACCAAGACTCCGTCTCAAAAAAAAAAAAAAAAAGAAAGAAAATGTAAAACATTTAAAATGATAAAAATATAAAAATCTACAAAGATTGTATCCAGTTGCTGCCAAATGAATATGCATCTTTTCCTCTGAAGATTTTAGTGAGAGAGAATTGACCAGATACCCAGGACAGTGCCTCCTAACATTTAATATGTTGATAGTAGTTTCCACTTTCCGTGTCATCCATAATTTTTGAAACTATGAATTTTCAAACTATGAAGTTTTTCAAAAGAAACTTGATTTCTTTTCTGTTTGTTTCTGAATGTATTTATCTAACAGAATTCCTATGCAGTTCATATTTACTAAATTACTACATCTTTCTTTTTAATGGCACAGCATCTCTGCCCTAGTGCTTTATGGTCAATTTTGGGCAGTCCTCAGAGAAAGCAAGATTAGGTAAGGCCAAATGGCTTCATAGAAGAGACTCTTGAAGTTTTGCAGCTAGAATGAAAGATAAAAGCCTGGCAAAAGAGTAAGCAGGAGTAATATGCTTTGAGGTGGATATGACCTAACCAAGTTTCCTGGAATATCTGAGGTCATAAATATGTGGAATTCCCATAATTATTCTTTTACGATAAATTTAAATGTTTGATACAACCAGGTTAGCTGGGTGTGTTTATCTTAAGTCATGAAGCAATATGCTTCAAAGTTTGGTGTTTCCAGTGGGGAAAAATGGTTTTATTCATTTTGAATGTGAAGTTAATTTCTGTCCAAACAGCTCTTGTTTTATAGGTATTTTTTTTCCCTGAAAATCTGTTCCCTTTGAAAATTTAAAAATTATAGCTCAGGGACCTAAAATGTAAATTTGTAACAAGAAGTAGCTTGATATAGTACAGTAATTTTAGAATTTTTTTTCTTTTTAATGTCACCAAGGACTTGTGTTTTGAAATTCTTGTCTAAACTGCATGCATTAAACAATAAATAATTAGTTCCATCTGAGTTATTACTGGCTTTCCATTTAAGCATGAATCCAGATTTAAATGAATGATCCAAGTTTACCATCACATTATGATTATACATAAATCATTACTTCAGTTATGATGCTACTACATAATGAAGTTAGATAAGTATACAGGCAATAAGCACCATTCATTGCTATGGGTAACGTTAGTTTAGCTGTCTCATTTTGGTCTACGTGAGCAGATTCTACTTAGAAAGGGGGGTGTCTTCTTTACATAATGGCACTTGTGTCAGAGTAAGATCCACCAATCATATTCCAGAAAATTCTACCCTGAGGTAGCTTGTTATAATGCAGCAACTTCTTGAATCTTGTTCAGAAGCTTTGTGGAGCTTCTGGGCAGCATGAGTGTGACCATACTGAATTTACATAATTCCAGGTAAAAGGAAAGAAAGTTGATTTTTAAATTTGTCTTCCATACCTGTGTTATTAGAAGATTTCCCCTTAGATCTCTAGAATTATTGAAAATGACTTGTAAGCTTGTACTTTTCCTCATTCACTAACCTGGGACTCTAGGCTGGATATAACTGGTTTATCAGAAAGAACAAAACAGAAACCTTTGAAGACTGTCTTTCTCATGTCAGCCCAGATATTAATAAGCTGGATGGTCCATGGCACCTTTTCCTACCTGTGAGCAACTTTAGTGTCACCAGATGTGAACATAAGGACTTTGAACTGGATGACACCACTGGGTCACACCCAGTACTAAAAAAAGTTTCTTTTCCCATGAGGTTGTTTTCTAGGGCTATAAATCCACCCTGAAAGCTTTTATGTGATATTCTAAGAACTTTTCCGTAGGTATTTTGCTAGCTCCAGATATCCTCATTTACTTCATTACGTTGTGGAACATCACACAGAAAAAATGACAAGTTCCAAATTCTTTAAAGAATTGAGTGTAGGAGGAGAAATTTCCTCTCTTACAAATAGTATATCCTGAGCTAATCTGCTTTCATTTATAATGCTGTTCTTAATCTCTTTGGAAATGGCAATCCATGCAGCCTGGTGAGGATCCGTTGGAGTATTTCTAAACATTTTTCTGCTTTTTATATGTAGGAGACCATGGTTTATGCTATTTTTATTTTTTCTCAAAATATAGACCATCTGCCTCAGAATAAATCAGAGAAGTTAAAAAATGCAGATTCCTCATAGTGTGACTGAATCAGATGTTTGGGAATCTTTATTTTTAATGGCTTATACTAAGACACACCAAACAAAGTGTGCAGTAATCTTTGTTTATTGAAACTGTTTTTGGTGCATTCTAATAAAATCATAATTTTTCCATTCAAATGGATGATATATATTGGTGAAGCTCCTTGGAAAACCGTGAAAAATGAGAGAGGAAAGGTAAATTACCAATTTTCCAGCAAACATCCATCCGCCCCTAGTGTGGTTAAAAAAAAATCAACTTACAATAAAATAACTTGAAAAGTGACTTTAGCTACTATTTATGCACCTTTGCCACTTGCTAAGCATCATGCTAGTTATTTGACATATGTTATCTCCATTTAGTTTTCTCCACAACACAGAGATAGGGATTATTAATTTCTTCATTTTGCAGGTGAGGGAGTCTAAGGCTTATGCAGGTTAATCAAAGTGATTTACAAACATTGTCACAGCTAGTGAAGTAGTGAGGCTACGACTCATTTTTATAGTAGTAGTCAGACTTGAATCCAGATTCTATTTTACTGTGTAATTTGTGCTTTATTCTACATGTTTATGGTGGAACAAATAATAAATGATCATTGTTTTCTTCTACATAGACTCCTGGTATAGTTTCCATTGATCATGTGATGACAGGTACCAACTTCAGAGGATCCTGCTGTGGTGGCGATCAGTCTCAGGGCAGCCACCCGCAGCTGCTGCTGCTCCGTCTGTTGCTCCTGCAGCTTCCATATTGTGTGATGAGGCTCCAATATTTCATATGGCTTTAACATAAATCCCTGCCCTCCCTGGTTTCTTTAACCCTTTTCAGTTTCCCCTGCTAGCGTTGTTTGGGATCTGGTCATTCGTTCTTTAAATTGTCCTCATAACAAACTCCTTGCCTCCTGAGAAAAGGAGGAGAGAATCAGAAGTGGATGGCATTTTGACAGTGTGGGCAAAACAAGAAGAATTTTATTTCTGGCCCGAAGTAAATCCAGTGGTCCTAACAAAAATCTGAAAATTTATTCTCAATATGGCTTTCAAGGTTGGAGAAAGATATTTTGCTTATCTGTCCTTGATAAAATCTTCTATTTATATGCAACCAGTTTGTGCTCAAATCTACACCTTCAAATTAGAGTCAGGATGGAGTTTCACTGACATCAATGTCTAGGCTAATTTGCCTGGGTGAAAGAGCTGTAATTTAATATTTAATGAGAAGTTTATGGTATTAATTCTCATCTCAAGCTAGATTAATGAACTTGGTTTAGATGAGACAATCACTTTGCACTCATTACATAGGGCATTGCAAAACTGCAACACCTTGATGCTTTTTCTCTTCATAACCTCATTTGTGTTTTGTTGACTCGACTTGAGGAACTATATTTTCTCCTCATTGTTCTTCAGTCTGTTTACATTTGCAGTAGATTAAATTACTGGCAATTTTTTTTTCCCCTTTGCCAGTAACTTTGCCATTTCTTCCGCTTGGCTTTCGACTTGACCATGTGACTTGGCTTGGCCAATGGAAAGTCAGCATATGTAAGACAATAAATATGCTTGTGTAGGTGTGATTATTTTTGCACCCCTGCCATCTCCCTGCGAAGAACTTCATCTGATGAGCCTGTGATCTAAGGAAGATTAGAGAGAAGTAGAGCAGCCCAGCAGATCTGTATCCTGAAGTAGAGCTGTTGTAGCTAACCCACAGAGTTTAAAGAATACAATAATTTTAAGACACTACATTTTAGGGTGGTTTATTACATAGCAATAGCTGACTGAGGCAATATTTTTCGAATCTATTTTTATGGTGCAGTCAGG
The DNA here is from genome assembly GCF_003255815.1 of Theropithecus gelada. NCBI lineage: Eukaryota > Metazoa > Chordata > Mammalia > Primates > Cercopithecidae > Theropithecus > Theropithecus gelada. Next base: position 172,846,843 of record NC_037669.1, read on the forward strand.
AAATCATTAGATAAAGAACCCAGAGATTTGAATTTTTATCACTATTCTACCACTACCATTATGCAAATTACTCACCTTCTTGAATTTCAGTGTGTCCTTATTGCTAAAACAGTTGCACTGAGGCAGAGGAAGAAAGCATAGCCTCATTCAGTTCAGAATATCTCTGATGTGGAAATATCACAAAGTTGGTATTGGAGTAAAACTTCTAAAACAAAGAACTGGCACACTTAACTCAATGAGTGTGCCAGTCTTCTGATATGAAATTTGTATTTTCTTTCAGTAGGAAATACACAGGTGTTCAGAACATTTATTGATATAAAAGCAGGGGCTTAGTGCGTATCTACCATTTTCTTTCTCATCATTTGTCTCTGGAAATCACCAGAGCCATGGATGATTTTTCCATTTATGCCTTATTCCTTTGATTGTTTATGATTTATTGGCTATTAGAAAAATCTAAATCCAGGTGATCATGGATTATGCGGTTATGGATAGAAAAGCCCCCATCACTGTCCTTTTTACCTCAATTCAACCAGTTTCACATTTCTGTTATCAAAATCTGAATGCTAAATTGCTTTCAGCTCAAACCAATTGCTAATTAGATTTGTGGTTCATTAATGGAAAATTTCAGTGGTGGAGCTGCCTTGGGGCACAAACTGAGGTCCTGAATCTGTTTCTCTGCAACTGTCTTTGCTTTACCTTCCCTGTGTATTGTGTCAGTCCCCAGAGTAGCTTCCTCATGACCACAAGATGGCCATCAGCAAAAACTCAGGGCATATGCCTCTATGTCTATAGCATTTTGAAGAACAGAGCTTCTCAAGACTATTTGAATAAAAGTTATTATCCTCTGTCTCTCGATGAACCCTTTCAACTCAATCACTCGAGCAGGAGATAGAAATTTTCTTAATTGGCTTAAGTCAGTAGGAATATATTCTGGAGTTTGGGTCCTGTCAGTCCTACTCAAAATCACATTGCTGCTATACAATGGGGAAAGTGTGGGATGAACAATGGGGAGGTAACTACACTGTCCCCTGCAAAGCAAAGTACGTACATTTAATTTATTTTAATGTGTGAAATAACTAAGCATATGTGCTGTAAACATTCATTGAAATGGTTAACTGAGCTAACCCTTCATATAAGAACATTTTGGAATCCAAGTGCTGCAAGAATTCAATTTTGCTGAATTTTCTAGAACTTCCTAAGGTTAAGCCTTGCCACTGATATGACACACTGGACTTGCAAATGCATTAGGTTATGCAAAACATTGCTAACTTGTTCAACAAAATGCAGGAAAAAGGCTGTTCTCATCTTCCTTTGGCGATTCTTCTCAAAATAAATATACTATAGTATTCTGAAGACTTGAGTAACAATTTGTTGGAAAGACAGTCTACATTTTCCAAAGAGACTCATTTACTTCACAATACTTATTTATCATTTACTCTTTACCAGACCCACTCCTAAGCACTTTGAAAATATAAACTCACCAATTTTGTTTTCTGTAGCTGCTTTAGGGTGGGTATAAATTATTAAGCTGTTAAATTTAACAGGACTTGATCTTAAAGCATGCCTTGCCCATAGAATAAATATGGGGTCCTGAAATTTTAGAAATGAAAAATTTGAATCTTGGAATTTTTATAATTGCTTTTACTAATTGGGCCAAGTTTTCTATATTTGAGCCCACTTGACTCTATGGAAGTACATTCCCTATTATAATTTCACTGGGAAGGATATAATCAGTGTATGACCAACGAATTAGAACAGAGGTGTGCCTGGGGAATTACTTTAAGTTTTATAAGAATTGTTTAGTCTGCTAAATATTAAATCCTGTATATCACTCATAAATATATACTTTTCCTTGTGTGCTTTATATATAATATATTCTTTAAAATTTATCAGATTATTTTGAATTGATCTTATGCTTTTTAATTCTAACTTTAATATTTTCAATCTAAAACATTAAATGAATTAAACTCCCTAATTTGTTATCCATTATCTATATACAATCCTATTTTATTTCTGTATTTATTTAGTATATCTACAAAACTGACACAGAACCCCAGAACTGATTCATTAACTTAAATCTACTATGTGCTCCTTCTTCACAATATCTCCCTATTTTACCCCCAGAGGCAGTCACTATCTTGTTTTTGTGTTGCTCATTTCCATTGTTTTATATATATATAAAAAATATATATATAAAAAATATATATAAAATATATATATGCATACTATATGTTGTATCTATCCATCTATCTTTTTTTGTATATATTTAAGATAAACACATGATGTTATGTTGTACATAGACATAGTGAAATGGTTACAACAGTCAAGCAAATTAACATAACCATCACCCTGGCATAGCTACTTTTTTTTGTTGTAAGAGCACCTAAAAGTCTACTCTTGGCAAATTTTCAGTATATAATAATGTAATAATAATGAAATATAATATAATAATAACCATAAAATATTGTTAGATACTGCACTCCAGCCTAGGCAACAGACTGAGACCCTGTCTCAATAAATAAATGAGACTTCATGTGATATTCTAGGACTAAACATTATGGCCCTGGATTTTAAAATGTTAAAATCTACTAACTTGGGTAAAATTGAACTATGTAAAAGCTTAAGATAAATTTGTTTCTGTAAAAGCCAATCCAAAAAGCAGATGTATATTGCCAAAATAAAAATTTGCCTAACTCACAGACTGTCTTGGGGTGCTAGCCTGGCCGGGTTTTGTAACAACAATCGGCATCGCCATTTTTATTATCATAGCAGCTAACTTCTATGAGCATTAACTAAATTGCAAGAACTGTGTTAAGATGACTTACTTGCATTTTCTTTGATTCTTCCATCTTATTGGAAAAGAACAATACTTTCTTTTATGAGGTGATTATCTGTGTATGTATGTATGTATGTGTTTTTGTATATATTTAAGATATGCAACGTGATGTTATACATAGACATAATGGTTATGAGAGTCAAGCAAATTAACATGTCCATCACCTGGTGTAGTTACCTTTTTGTTTTTGTATTAAGAGCATCTAAAATCTGCTCTCCTATCAAATTTTCTGTATATTTACAATATTATTAACTATAGTCCTCATGCTGCATTAGGTCTCTAGAGTCATTCCTCCTAAATAACTGTGAGTTTGTACCTTCTGACCTACATCTCCCCATTTCCTCCCCCTACCTACTCATGCTACCCACTGTTTTACTCCCTGTTTCTACATATTCAACTTTTAAAGATTCCACATATAAATGACACCATGCAGTAGTTTTTTGTTTTTGTTTTTTTTTCTGTGCCTGGCTTATTTCACTCAGCGTAATGCCCTTCAGGTTTATCTGTATTTTTGCAAATAACAGGACCTCTTTTTATAATTTCTGAATAATATCCTATTGTGTATATATAATATATATGTACCATGATTTCTTTATTCATTCATTGTTGATTGACTCTTAGGTTGCTGGACTATCTTGGCTATTGTGAACAATGCTGCAATGAACATAGAGTGTAGGTATCTCTGTGAGGTGCTGAATTCATTTCCCTTAGGTATATACCAAGCAGAGGGATTGCTAGGTTATGTGCTAGTTCTACTTTTAATTTATTGAGGAACTTCCACACTCTTTTTGTTGTACTGCTTTGCATTGCCCCCAACAGTGTACAAGTATTTTCTTTTCTCCACATCCTCGCTGATACTTTTATTTTTTGACTTTTGAATAATAGCTATCCTAACAGGTGTGAGGTGATGTCTCATAGTTTCGATTTGCATTTCCCTGATTTACATGGTTTACAAATGTTTTCTACCACTCTGTAGGCTGCCTTTTCATTTTGTTGATTGTTTCCTTTACTGTGAAGCAGATTTTCAGTTTAATGTAGCCTCCCTCGTTTATTGTTGCCTTTATTGCCTGATCTTTTGGTGTGATAGCCAAAGAAATCATTGCCAAAGCCACCATCAAGGGCTTTCTCCCTATGTTTTCTTCCAGAAGTCTTGTGTTTTCAGATCTTATATCTTTAATCCATTTTGAGTGGACTTTTTTGTGTATGGTATAAGATAAGGTCCAGCTTCATTCTATTGTATATGGATATCTAGTTTTCCAGCACTATTTATTGAAGAGCTATCCTTTCTTTCCACATTGTGTCTTTTTTGTGGCCTTGCCAAGAATTAGTTGCGCGTATAAGCTTGGGTTTATATCTGGCTCTCTATTCTGTTTCTTTGGTTTATGTGTCTTTTTTATGCCAGTAACATACTGTTTTGATTACTATAGCTTCATAATATCATTTGAAATATGGAATTGTGATGCTTCCAGCTTTTTCTTTCTTAAGATTGCTTTGTCTATTCAAGGTCTTTTGCAAGTCCATATGAATTCTAGTATTGCTTTTCTATTTCTGTCTAAAATACAATTAACATTTTATAGAGACTGTTTTGCATATGCATATTGTTTTGCAGGGTATAAACATTTAAAAAATATTAATTATTCAATCCATTAATTGTAGATATATTTTCTTCATTTGTGTCTTCTTCAATTCCTTTTATCAATGTTTTATAGTTTTCAGATCTTTCACTTGCTTGGTTGAGTTTATTTCTAAGTATTTAATTTTTTGGTGCTCCTGTAAATGCTACTGAAAATAATATTTTTTCTTAATTTCTTTTTGCATATATCATTATTGGTGTAAAGAACTTATTTTTGTATTCTACTACTTTACTGAATTCATTTATTAGTTCTAACAGGCTTCTTTCTTTGTTAGAGTCTAGGGTTTTCTATATATAGAATTATGTCATCTGCAAATAGGGATAATTTTACTTCTTCCAGGGAAGGATTATATCTATTCCTGTTTTACAAATAGAAAACGTATGACATAGAAGTTGAATAACTTTACCAAAGCCATACAGTTAGTAAATGGAGGATCCAGGACTGAAATGTAGGCAGGCTGACCCAAGAGCTCGTTCTCCGAGGACAGATGAACATGCAACAGACTGCAGAACCCACTTTGAGGTGCCTCTTGGTTTCCAACCACAAATGAGGACACCTTGCTAGAGAAACCGTCCAAATAAAGGCTCATCCGTCATTTGCCTTGGGAGAGGCAGCTAAGCAGAAAATGCACTAGAATGGGAGTCAGAAGTACTGGATTCTGGCCCCAGGTTACTAAGCAACCTTAGGACTTTGGGTAAGTAACTTAGCAGCACTTATTCTTTAAATAGGGATGAAAATACTTGTCCTGCCTCTTTTTAGTGGGCAGTTATAAGGATCAATTGATATCATATGTGTGAAAGTATATTATGAAATATAAAACTCTCTACAAATAGTAGGTAGAGAGGGGCTTGGGGCATAAATTTTGTATGTTGAAAGAAATGAGTATTTTAGGATAAGATAAGATGTTTTGTGACCTTTCCCATATAGCTTTTTCCATCCATTCTAGCTTTCATTCCCTCACCTTGTGATTTTTTGCCTTTTATTCCTACTGACCCATAAATTAAGAGATATTTACATTTTTGTGTGGATGAGGGGAGTTCTGAGAACATTAACAAGACAGGGAGAAACTCAGGCCCTTGCTGAGATAAGTCATTCAGATCAGAATTAGGCTGAAAGTGTATGCAAAGTGATTCCCAAATCAGTATCTTCAGTGATTTTAGCAAAAAGTAAAGACACCTGAAACTGAGTGCCTTTTAAGACCCTCAAATACTTATTGAGGTTTCCAGCTGTCTTTAGATCTTATTGTGTGGTGGTTAGAATTTCAAGTACTTTTCCAGAGCCTCCTACCTTGAAAGCTCTGGACAGCCTCCTGTTGGCATCACATCAGTGTAATTTGTATATTCTGATCCCCTGGTGCCTGGGGAGTGAATGATGAAATATTCATGCTTGTGACCATTCATTTTCCCTCCACTAAAAGTCTCTGCTATCATCCTCTTGAAAGAGAGTTATGGAATTTACCTGCTGCTAAATGCCTGTGCTCTTATGAAAATGCCCAAATCAAATTCACAAAATTAGGTTTCCAATTTGAATCAGCTTAGAGTGGATCCTAGATAAAACTATTAGAGTCTTTCCTGTGACTTCCCTTCATTGTTTTCAACTCCCCACCTGAGAACTCATTTGACTTTCTGTTCCCGGAGCTTCAATGTAGTTGGAGAAGTGTCCTTGTCTCATAGATTGATACATTTGTCAACTCAAGTGTGATATAGATATTTTTATATCTTACTTTCTAACATCATAAGTCTCATTTTGGACATATAACACTTTAGAACTTCTGGATTTTCCTGGAGGTAGCTCTCATTTAAACTTATAAGACCAAGGTCACAAAAATCAAGCGTTCCTGGGCGTGGTGACTCATGCCTGTAATACCAGCAATTTGGGAGGCTGAGGCAGGAGGATCACTTGAGCCTGAGAGTTTGAGACTATCCTGGGCAACACAGTGAGATTCCCCATCTCTATAAAAACATTTAAAAATTAGTCGGGCATGGTAACATGCACCTGTGGTCCCAGCTACTTGGGAGACCTTGGTGGGAGAATGACTTGAGCCTGGGTGGTCAAGGCTGCAATGAGCCATGATCGTACCACAGCACTCCAACCTGGGTGACAGAATGAGACCCTGTCTCAAAAGAAAAAAAGAAGTCAAGAGTCAATTTTAAGTAAATAAATTTGTCACTCAAATTGGAAACAACCTGTAAACACTGTATACTGTAAATCTTTAATGCTGTAAACACTTTTGCAGTCCCAAAGGAAACTGACTAACCCATGTTCTGCTATTTATAGGTCCACTGCAGCTGAAGGCCATTGCTCTTGAAATTTCACCTGTCACCTCAGACAAGCAAGCAAGGAATGAATAGCTAGGACTGTGTTGTGTTTCCTGGGAGGCCACATCTCAGTTTAGATTCTTGAGATGAGGATCTAGATGCAAGTAATTTATTTAGGAGATGATCCCAGGAAACAGGGTTGAGGCAGGGGTAGAATGAGAGGTGAGGAGGATAAGCCAACAACGCAACAACAATAAATAAAGGGTGTGTTACTGACATGGCTACCACTGTGGGAACTGGGTTTAATTCCACAGTAGACCCTCTAAGAAACCCTGCTTTCAAAAGACACGATGCTGGGTCAAGTATCCACTGTAACCTCTCCCCCACTGTTTACTGGCTGCCGCCCAGAGTATAAAGTGCCCTACCCTTCTGGCTGCTCCTGCATATGGGCTAACACAGTCTTTGAGCTTTGGAGGAAGCCCTGAGATAAAAAAGCAGAAAAAAGCTGTGCAACATAGTTGATGTGGCTCTCAATTATGTGCATAGAATCCTCTGTTACAGCTGCTTAGAAATAAGAGGCTAGTTGAATGGATATGATGGTGGCCCCAAAAGCATCTGCCACAGTTAGTTCCAAAGGTTCTTTAGATAACGGATATTAAGGTTGCTCAAAAAGGAAAGTACAGGGTGGTAGGAGAGAAAATAAGTAGTAAAAGAAGAGGCAGACACTTTCCAAGAAGGTAGAAAAAGGAGGACCAGTAGCAGAATGGCTTTTGTGGGAGAGGCAAGGCTCAGGAATGGCCCTGTGTAATATCTTACATACCCACCTGGTTATTCACTACTTCCCACCACACACATCTCCTTTCTCTTCTCTGTTCCTTTGCCATGCTGTTCTCTTATCTTGGAAACTCCTCGTGCCAGCCATTTCATTACACCAATTCAGCTTAACCTTTGAAGCGCAATGCAGCTAGCTCCTTCCTTGATGGCTCTTCAAATGGCTCACTATGTAATCAATAAATCCCCCCTTCCACATTCTCACACACTATATCCATTCTGTGTTTTCATTCATTTATTTATCCATCCATTCAACAACTCTTTATTAAGTACTTCCTACTGGCAAACAAATAGTCATGTATTTGGATTAACTATATCTTATACCAAACCTTGTAAACCAAGGACCATGTTTCAGCTGTCTGTGGCAGTGATCATATGGTTCCTAGACCAGCAACATCATCATTCCCTGGAAACTTATTAAAAATGTCATTTCTGGGTCCCATCCCAGATCTGCTGAATTAGAAACTCTGGGAATGGAGCCCAGCAGTCTGTATTTTAACTCGCTTTCCAGGTGATTCTAAGGCATGCAGTATTTTGAGAATCAGAGTATCCCCAGTATCTGGCCATATTGAGTAACCAATACATTTTTGTTGAATTTGTTTATATTTATGTAATACACTGTCAGGGATGCTCTAATCTAAACTGTGGCTCTTAAGAATGATAAACTCTATTAACGTGCAGAGGCTCAAATAAATAGGACCCTTCTATGTACCAAAAGAATGATACATTCACTCATGAGGCAGTTGGTAGCTTGGGTTCTTCTCAGTTCATAGTCTACAGAAGCATATAAACAAGGACAGCACTGCTGAACATAGCGTGCTTAAGCTGCCCCCATCTCCCTTCCTAAATGTTCCTCAGACCACACATCTGTCATGCCTGTGAGTGACAAGGTCTACATGGGTCAGTACTTCTGTTGAGTTCTTTGCTACCTGCCAATCAGTAGGAGGGAATGTCCAGTTCATACAGGAAAATGAGCGTGCCCTCTGGAAGAAGAGAACTCTTAGGGTGATTCTTAAATGTCAAACCTAAGTTATTGCCTAGTTGGGTGTCAAGCCCTTTAGGCAACTGCATCAAAACTGGTGGTTGATGATGCAAAAACTTGCCAAAGTTTTCTAGTGAAGCCCAGTTTGTATACAGGTTCCTTAAAAATAAGGTCTAGGCCTGCTGAGTTGCTTTAGTCTATATCTCCTTCTGCAGCTTCTGGCTTCACTTCTCAGGGCCTGAGAAACCACATATCCTTTCACACCCTCACACTATGTCTAAACCACTTTTAAAAGAATAGCATAGATGCTTTAAAAATAAAAAAATCACTGGAGAACTTCCAAGGAACCTTTGTAGCTTTATGGAACAAAGGTCAGGGAAGAAAACAAGCTTTTTCCAGTGTCACAGCCAGGGGAGGTACTTTGCAATAGCAATATCTGCCTTGGGGCTCAGCATCTGTGGTTACACTGCAGACATAATGATGTATTTTGAAAAATATACATGAGCACTGGCTGGAGGAATCCCCTGTAGCTAAGAAGATTGCTTTCAGTCACGATTCTTGGCATCTGCCCTCAGAATGGAATCATAACAATCTGTAATCATTTGCAGAGGCCATTTTCATCCTCTGCCTTCCAAAAGGGTTTTTCATCAAGTGGTAGAAGCAGTTTCCCAGTAGATGCAGAAGGTTAAATCTTGCCTTCTCAAAGAAATGGCTGTAAGGGCAGAGGAGGAAATAGATAATATCATTAAATGGCAAAGCTCGTTTTACCCCTGCCTCAACCCTGTTTCCTGGGATCATCTCCTAAATAAATTACTTGCATCTAGATCCTCATCTCAAGAACCTGAACTGAGATGTGGCCTCACAGGAAACACACAACACAGTCCTAGCTATTCATTCCTTGCTTGCTTGTCTGAGGTGATAGGTGAAATTTCAAGAGCAATGGCCTTCGGCTGCAGTGGCCTGTAAATAGCAGAATGTGGGTTAGTCAGTTTCCTTTGGGACTGCAAAAGTGTTTACACTTAAGCATCCTCCTCAAGTACTAATCTCTGGACTGCCCATTTATTCAGTTTGTATTCTATGTCTCGGATCTGTGGTTTTCATAACTAGATACGTTAATCTTTACCAGTAGATGTACTCAAATTAAGTACTCTTTTAAGTCAGTTCGATAAGAATAAGTTGAGTCCTGCTAAGTCAATGGTTTTCAAATTACAGTGTGCAAAAGAAAGCTTAACTTTTGTGTGCAGGAAAAAACAAGTGAGACTTTATTAAAACTGCAAATGACCTGGCTTCACTTCAACCCACTGAAACCGAATTTTGACTGTGGTTGGTGGTGGGATTGGGAAAGACAGAAGCCTGAAGGCCTGATAACCGCAAGTTTAATCCAGGTGATTTCAATGCAATGTTTGTACAACACTGTGAGAAATGTGGGACTAAATAATCATTTTAATAGTGATCTTCTGTGTCCAAGAGGAAGATCCTACTTAGCATGAAATATTTGAACACTGTAGCAGGAAAGTTGGACCGTGTAATGAAGTTGTCCATTTGTGATTTTACTTAGACAGGACAGCATACTCCTCAGGAGAATGGCTTTTGTACTAGTCTTAGTGTGACATTTACTAATGTGTATCCTTGGACAAGTTGCTTAATCTTTTTGAGACTCAATTTCTATATCTACAAAAATGATGAGATAATTCAGGTAAAGTGGCTGGCATACTCCCTACATGGGAGCTATTGTTACTGAGTAAGTGTATACAGAGATGAGTGAGAGATTGTTTAGAGCCATCGAGGAGAAAAGTTACCTCTTACGGCCCATGATACAAAGTCTCAGGGTTAAGGAAAAAAAAAAAAATTGAAGTGAGCTACAAAGCAATAGGGAATTGTGCTTAGTTCTTATAGTCAAACCCTAACAGAGATAAAGTTAAGACTTCATTCATTCATTTCTTCAACCCATCAAAACCTGGCAGGAGTAAAGTGGAGGCTTTCTTTAGATTGTGATTTGAATTTTAAATCCAGCCATACATGGAGGTTTAAACAAATGGAACCAGCTTGGTCACCATGGTCAATCATTTAAACAATTTGCTTGCTACCACTTTAAAGTTTCTTTTCCTCTACTGCATTTCCTTAAAGCTGAATTTCAGGTCTTGTCCTCTTCCTGTCCTATACACTTCTCCTAGATAATGCTGTTAATGCTTATTTTATTAATTACCAAGCATCTAACTTGTAAATAACCGTCTCCAGTACAGACTTCTCCTCTGAAGTCCAGACTCACATATCCTATTGTCCTGCTCATTTAAGAGCTCACATGTCCTATTGTCCTACTCATTTGGAGCTGAGTAACCCTAAGCTCCAAACTAAAATCATGGTCACCACTCTACAAACTTGATCACCTTCCAGAATTCCTTGGCTAAGTTGGGATTTAACTGGACATGTCAGAAAACTAGTAGTTCTCCTTGATATCGGCCTCTCCCTCCCTAACCTTCTTTACCCAGCACAACCAATGCTCCCCTCATGGATTGTAGATTATTTTTTAATTTTTATTTTATTGATTTATTTTTTAATTTTTCTCTGAGATGGAGTTTCACTTGTGTTGCCTCAGCTGGAGGGCAATGGCACGATCTCGGCTCACTGCAACCTCCGCCTCTCAGTTCAAGCGATTCTCCTGCCTCAGCCTCTTGAGTAGCTGGGGCTACAGGCGTGTGCCACCACGGCCAGCCAATTTTCTGTATTTTTAGTAGAAATGGGGTTTCACAGTGTTAACCAGGCTATTCTCGAACTCCTGACCTCAGGTGATCCACCTGCCTTGGCCTCCCAAAGTGCTGGGGAAGTGCTGGGATTACCGTACCCGGCCGGATTGCAGACTTTTTATCTCCAGAGAATAGCCATATATTCATTACCACTATCCTAGAAAACAGCTACCATCATCTCTTGCCTAGATTTTAGCAATAGTCTATATAGCCTAATTTCCTCCTTCAACTTTGGGCCTTCTCTTCAAAGCTTTCCCACTATTCTGAAAATAAGGACCCAAATCTTTAACATGGCCTACACAACTGCATGCTTTCTTGCATGTACCTTTTGTGTGGTCAGTCACTTCTCTCTACTTTTTAACCCCTTTCTTAATGAACTGCTATGCATCCTATGGATGTCAGCACAAGTTACTTTTTCAGGACAGTGCTTTCTAATTCCCTTTTGGCGTTTTCAGGTTCCTTTGTTGTATACGACAATAGAATTGTACTCCATATTATTTTGTTTTGTCTAATTTATGTGTTCATTAATGTGATTACTTCACTAACATCAGTATATCCCATTAAACAGTAATCTTCATGAGAGCAAAAACCATGTGTTTTGTTGTTGTTGTTGTTGTTCACCATTATTTCTTTTGTGCCAAGCATATAATAGGTCCACAATAAATATTTATTGAGTGAATGTGCGAAAGCTTGCCTGTAAACCCATCTGTGTGTAGGGGCAGAGACTCTACTTAAGTTTTCCTCTGGTCTCCTTGTTGCTGATAATTTGCGATTATTCTGTGGCTAAAAATACAGTGAGCAGACATGATCTCCTGGGTTCACTGCCCTTTCTTTGTTGCATGGACATTTAGGGCCTTTTATTAAGAAAATTGCTTGACAAAGTGAGTAGCACTATTTGGACAGGGAGGAAGAAAGAAGGATAAAAATAGTCACTCTTTGAGAAAAAATATCCAGTGTCCAGTCCTTAACACTTTGGAAGAGCTTTCAGAGAAAAGCATGCTTTAATACAATCATGCTTTAATACAATGACCCAAATTGAATGTGAGTTTTCTTATTCTATAAGATGAAATAGACAAGTAATTGTGCTTTTCATATCTCTTTGCTTTTGTTTTAAGGGAAACCACCATTCTAGCTAAGGTAGATTTGTACATCTTTTATGGCAGGGGAAATAAAAATTGGTTCATATTTACTGAATACCTACTATTTTTAAGACACTGTTCTGTGTTCTTTTGATTAAAAATGGACACTGGTTATGCATTACAGTGATTTTTTGCAGGTCCAAAGATATTTTTGCATCCTCTGGTCCTCAACAGGGTAAATGGACTAGAGGGAAATAACCACTGGAGGAAAGCATGACATGACATTTTAAAAATTTAGCAGTTTGGCCTAGGAGTGAATTAATTATACTGCCCAGTTGGTCCTCTGCTTCAATACTGACTTAGCTTCCAGGTTGCAAGAGTTCATTTTAATTTAGATATATCTCCTGCCAGATCAGCTTTGATTTTTGACATCTTGGTTTGGTGAATCTGAAGGTGGTTTCTAACAGAAAAGATGTGAGCAACCAAGAGCTGGTCAGAGGCCAGATCCAGTGATGTAGTTTGGGTTTCCACCATTGCAATTACAGTCGGTGTTTAGTGACCTTTATCAGTTGCTGCCCAAATTCCTCTGTGTCAGCTATCCTCTATCACTTGCTGTATGACGTGTGGGGTCTCAGAAACAGTGCTAAGAAAGAAGTTTCTATTGGAGCTTCCTAAAGCATAGGTACCTATTACTCAGTTCCATTTTCAGGGGAGCTTTCAATGAAACCATTACTGTGGCATGAAAATTCAAAGGTGTCTGGGAGAATCTCCTAATGGTTGGGAGGCAGTAGATGGACAAAATAAAATACATAACCTGCACTGTAACCCTTAGGTCTCATTTGTTTTTCTTTTCATCTGACCTTGAAGTTTCTTTTTTTGTTTTGTTTTGTTTTTGTTTATTGAGACGGAGTCTCACTCTATCGCCCAGGCTGGAGTGCAGTGGCCTGATCTTGGCTCACTGCAGGCTCCGCCTCCCGGGTTCACGCCATTCTCCTGCCTCAGCCTCCCGAGTAGCTGGGATTACAGGCGCCCGCGACCACGCCCGGCTAATTTTTTTGTATTTTTAGTAGAGACGGGGTTTCACTGTGTAAGCCAGAATGGTTTCGATCTCCTGACCTCATGATCCGCCCGCCGCAGCTTCCCAAAGTGCTGGAATTACAGGCATGAGCCAGGGGGCTTGACCTGAAGTTTCTTTATATCAAGTCATAAATAACTCCCAGGGCATTTTGCACCAATGTTCACAGTTTTTGCTTTTAGCCAATGTTAGTATGAATTGTACTGTCTTCCATAGACTCAGAAAACACCACCCAGTCTCCAAGATACCCTAAATTTCATTAAATTCATTTTTTTCTGCGTTTTGGAGAATACTGCCATCTTAAAAGAAAAGGATTCTGGTATTTAAAAATGTGTGTGCTGGGCAATGTGCTAGGTCTTTTACATATGTTGTCTGATTTATAGGTATTTATATAGAATGTGGTTGTGCAAATAAAACACATTCTGTAAACTTGTACTCTAAAAATAGCAGTATAATAGAACAATAGACTTTGGGAAGACCGCTCAAAACCTATTCAACTTTGTAATGCAAGCACTATCTTAATTTTTAAAATACTAGCTTAGTAAAAATGGCATAGAATTCATCTATTAAAAAAGGTAAAGATGGCTTGATGGACTGAGGCATAAAGAGGGGCACAGCTGCTGAGTTAAGGAAAAATTGCTCAATAACAACTTCAAAACAGAACACATGGCAAAACTGAGTCAAGAGGCAGAATGTGGGGGGAAATGAGCATAACATACACTACTCTGTTCCTCTGAGGCTCACTGTACTTAGCTATGTTGGTGTACTTTGCATTCAGCTGTAGTTTCTTAGTGGTGTAAAATAGCATAGGCTGGAAAAAAAGTTTATAAACCAACATGACCTCTGAATTATACTGGCATAATTCCCTGTATAACAATCACACATAAACTAATTCACACTATAAAAATAAGCATTGTAGAAGAGCAGAGGATAATTTTTATAATAATCTTTTTGTAGGTTGGTAGACACACACACACACACACACACACACATTTTGTATAACTGAGGGAACCAAGGCCCAGAGGGCTTAAAGAACATCCCCAAAATCACCCAGTTATATAGTAAAGCTAGGTCTGGGTTTAGAGCCAGATTTATGCTTTTCTATCTCTAAGGGATTTCGGGCATTTTAAATGTTAAAATTCTATGATGCCTCTGGGGAAAAGGATAGAAAATCAACATATAATAAAGGTCTAGTATGTACAAGCACTGAAATACACATTCATACACCAGTGTCTTCAGGTTTTTTGAGGTGGATTCTTCTTCATAAACAAAAAGCCTGCGTTTCTACCCAAATCACACTCATAGTAAATAGTTGATTTGAAGTATTTCTGTTTGTAGGGCCTATCCTCTGCCCACTGTACCAACTGGTCCTTCATGGCAGTACAAAGAAAGAGAGAGGAGGAGTGCTTGTTCAATTGTAATTCCAGGACAATGTCACTAAACATTAAGATCTAGATCTTTCCTCCTATGTCACCATCATGTTATCACAAGGGAGCGAATTAGTTATTAAGATGTAAAGAAAGGAAAGCTCACTATAATGTCAAAGGTTGACATTAACAGCCAAGTCTACACCCTATTACTTCAAAATGATCACAAAGATAGCAAATCATCATGAACAGCATCCTGTTTCTAGAATCAAAAGATTTGTTCTAGATCTATGACTTGCAAGCTGTGTAGTCTTGTGAAACTAAAAAGTGACACTGAAATGATAAGAATGAAAGCTTTCTGTAAACTGTGTGACCTGATTCAAATCTAAAATAAGTATTTTCATGATTCCTCACAGTCTTGTCTTGGTCTCATTAGATGTGATAATTCTGATTGGTCTCTTACAGCATCAGTACTAAAGCGTAAATTATTTGAGCTAAGTGTTATCATAGAAATTTAAAATTGGAAGGGACAATAGCAATTACAGAATTTGGAGCCTTAATTTTGTAGATGCTGAAACTGAAACCCAGCAAAGTGAAGTATCTTTCCAAAGGTCACCCAGATGCTTAATTCCTTGATGAAAGTTTATTCTTTGATATAAATTATCTTTAATTTCTTGCTGAGAGAGGATTCCATTCTTAGGCTTGTCAAAGTTATTCTCTATCAAACAAACTAGTGAAAATCAAACTGAACACAATAGACATGTCTCTATTCTTGGACCTCACCTTGTGATATTGGAAATCTATCCATAAAATAGGTCTAGATCCGTTTAATTGCCTCTGTTTTTAGCTTCACATTGTCTCTAGAGACTTGAGTCTTGTTACAGCATCTCATGAAGCTGAAATCAGACAGGTTGAATACTTTGCTTTCTACAAAATGATTGGTTTCAGTTTCCAGCAGAAATAGGTTCATTGTTTTATTTGAGAACATTTGGAAGTCAAATATTTGAAACCCTGTGTTATGCAATATTATACCTTTGTATAAAAATAAGATATGGAAAATCACCTAAATACCAAAATGGATGAAAAGTAGGTCCCTGATTTCAAGGAAGTTTATTTCAGAAACCATGTATCTGCACTTCTTGTTGAAGCTAAGATAAAGATGGGGAACCTTGTTCTGAGCCCCAGTTACTAACTTTTAGCCTCACCTCATTTTTCGTATCACTTATAAAAATCAAGGTGACCTCAGCTTTTCCTTAAACACTGTACTATGTCACTGGAAGTGCCTCTTTGTCTAGATTAATTAGGAAAACCCTTTAGGGAAACAAAAAATAATCCTGCACAAATTAGTTCAAAATACTAAAACTGAAAATGAAATGACTAGTATAATACTTTAGGACCCTTGAGTACCAATGAGCACTTTTCTCAGGCTTTGGATATATTAAGTGATTTTTTTTTTTTTTTAAACAATCACACACAAAATGAAACAATTCAGATTAAGGTATAAAAAGAAGCTTCTTGGAGGTTTATGACAACTGTGAATATCCCTTGAAAACTTATCAGAGACAAACTCTGAGAGGCAAAACAATGGCTCTTTGAAAAGGATTGGAACTATTTTTTTTTTAAGAAAAAATGCTGAAAAAAATTCACTAGATATATTTTGCCCTCCTCAATGGGCAAGCAAGTGTTTTTAAATTTTTCAAAAGCTACTCTTTCTTATGCTTCTGGAAGGATAGATTGTTTCCTCCAAAATCTAACAGAAAGGTGATGTGATTATCTGGAAATTTCAGGAAAAACACTAATTCCCTTACCCCACCAAAAGTCTACCAAAATAAACAGAAACAAACAAAAATTAAAATTCAGCAAAAATGTAATCCATGGATATGTAGATTTTTACTGGTATTTTGTCCTATTGTTATAGAAGACAAATACTTTTCTTAAAGAATCTTGGGAAATTTAACTGACTTCCTAATAGTTGAATGATACCACAGGAAAGAGTGTACAATGCCTGAAGCTCCTAAAAAGCAGACTTTTGCTAAGGTTTAATAGTTCCCTTATCATGATATAGTCCCCTGTTTCTTCCTGATTCCACAGCTCCACACTCCATGCCCCACAATCCTTGATAATGAAAGCTGTAGGAGAGGCTTTGATTTCATTTTGTTTTATTTTGGGATCTTTTTCTGATTGTAGTTTTTAATTTTATTTATTTATTTATTTTTTGAGACAGAGTCTTGTTCTGTTGCCCAGGTTGGAGTGCCATGGCATGATCTCAGCTCACTGCAACCTCCGCCTCCCGGGTACAAGCGATTCTCCTGCCTGAGCCTCCCGAGTAGCTAGGACTACAGACATGCACCACAATGCCCCCAGCTAATTTTTGTATTTTCAGTAGAGACAGGGTTTTACCATGTTGGCCAGGCTGGTCTCAGACTCCTGACCTCAAGTGACCTGCCCACCTTGGTCTCCCAAATTGTTGGAATTACAGGTGTGAGTCACTGCACCTGGCCTTATAGTTTTTAACTTTAATATTCTGAGATCATAATTTCTTAGCTCTCCAGACTCCCAAGTGTTCCTAAATGTAATGCTTTGAAGATTCCAAATTAGCTCAATTTTATATAACATATAATGAAACTACACATTCCAGGGATAGGACTATAAGAAAGAGTGTGGAGATGAATAATGGGACAGATATATTCCAAAACAATTAGTCAAGGCAATGAAGATTCATTAAATAAATCCCAGGTCATTTAGCTAGGCAGATTTCTGATTGGGGTTTATAGAATGAACCAGAAGAGTAGAATAAAACCTTTGCTTCTTAGACAGCTATCAACTGCATTACTGTATAGATATTTCTTCTAGACTAACATGTTCTAGATCTCTCTCTCTCTCTCTTTCTCTTTCTCTCTCTCTCTCTCTCTCTCTCTGTCTGTCTCTCATAAGGGATCAGATGGATGGGGTTGACATGATATTTTCTCAAAGAACACTTTTTTGTCTAGCACCCATGTTACCTGCTTTCTACTGCTTTGTCTGAGAAGCCTGTCCACAGGAGGCTGCAACTGATCGGTAGAGCGTGCAATCAAAAAGGAAGTCAAGCGTTCAGTTATACTATTTCCATAATGATTCTCAGCCGAATCCATACTCAGCACTGACCCTAAATATAAAAGAATGCAAATTGAAGTGATTAAGAAACACTTAGAAGCTGATTTGCTGGCCACTAACATGCACAAAAAATGGATCAAGTAACATTTAGTCAAGAACAATAATTCCAAAGCACAGGAAAGATGAGAAAGTCAGAGAAGCCACATCTATTCAATGAATGGAGTAATTATTCCAGCATCTTTCATCATTGTTTTTTCTTAAAAGCATCAAATAAGGTCTCAATTAGAATTATACTTGTAGCACATGTTAGCATGGCTTTTAGCAAATATAAACACATATACAACCAGATTCTCATTCTGATCTGAAAGTCATGCAAATCTGTTATTTACCTACTTGAGTTTTTAACACACAGACTAATTTGGAGCCCTGCATTCCTTTCTCCATGTAGTCAATATTTATTGGAGCCTATTGTTAACCCAACATGAGGCTAAGCAAGTCAGGGAAAAAACCAAATGAGTTAAGATCTTGCCTTCAAAGAGTTTATTGGTAATAATAGCACTAGAAAAATAACTACAACTTCAATTTATCAATTGCCTCTTTTGTTCCCAGCACTGTGCCTGAAGCTTTGCACACAAAGCCTTATTTAATTTTACTGCAATTCTGTGATGTACCTATTATTATCCCTATTTATATATAAAAAACTGAGTCTTAGCAGAATGAAGTAACTTGTTCAAGACCAGGTTTTGTGCCCCAGATCTCCAGGGCCCCAAATCCTGTTTTTTCCTACTATTCCAAACTTCTTTCCTTAACTTTTACTCTAACAGGAGAGATGAGGTGAGACATATGATTGCATGTAAGCAGGTTTTGCAAGCCAATGATTACAGATGTGGTTCCATTAAATTATTATCTAAACCTCCACAGTTCTGAACTTCATGTGTCACCAGTGACACTACTTTTATTTGCTGACAAATCAGCCCTTCTTGTTGCTGACTAGCTGAGGCAGGTGTGTGTTGCCCCATGCCCCTAAGGTTCCACAGCTGGGAAGCTGAAATCCTTTCCAAGTCATCTTGGCCATTTATCTTCTGTAGGTGCTGGAGAGATCAGAATCTGTCTTGCCTGACATTGGTGAAATTGCAATACTGGACCTCTGGTTAATGAAATGCATGCTCAGGTACTTAGGGAGGAATTTACTGATGTCTACAACTTACTCTGAAATGCATACAAAATTAGATGTATTAGTGGATGGATAGATGAATAGATATGTGATAAAGCAAATAAAGTACAGTGTTATTTGCAGACTCTAGGCCATGGGTATATAAATGTTCAATATAAAACTCCTTCAACTTTTATTGATATTCATACATTTTAAAAATAAAATTCGGAGGAAATTGAAGTAGTTTCACTGTTCTTCAAAACTAGAGAAACTCGATAGTCAAGTTTGCATAATTAAAAAAAATTCAATTTGTGGCATATTTGGTCTGGGATAGAAGGGAATCTCACAGTAGGATGTTTTACCCCCAATGTATTGTAGGAGTGAAAGAATTTTTTCCATCTCTCTTCCAAAGTTTTCATAATTTGAGTCTATAAAACAAATGAAAAATGAACAGATTAACAGGAAAAAAGATATACAAATGTGTTTATGTGCATATGAAGATGGGAGTCATACAAAAAGGGTGAGATCAAAGAAGAGCCAGATGACTGAAGTTTTATACTATCGAGTTCCAGAAAGCCTAAGGGTTTGGGACTTCTGGGGGTGGAGGGAGGAGGTGGTATAACAGGTTATGAGACAGTAAAGGGAGAAAATCATGGCAAGCAAAATCTATCTTGTGAATGCTGATAGAAATCTCGCAGGCAATCTCAGAGCTTCCCTCAAAAACAAAAGGTGGTGGCCTGTGGTAAAGTGTTTCCGTCAGATATTTAAAGTGTTGGACTTTTAGTTTCTTTCCCTGTGAGTTGATCATTCCTAGACACGAATAAGAAGGACTGAGAAAAACTTGTTTGCATCTGCTGTCACTTCAACAATGTAGGTTTGCATCCTCTACCGATGCAAATATCCCCTCATAAAACAGATTTCCATGGTTGTTCTTGTGTTTGCAGCCCCTCTGAATAGACATTTCGAAATAAGCAAAGTAAGTATATTTTGGGGTGAAATATTCTGGTTTCCTTCAGTATTATAATAGTGTTCGACAGTGAGCAGGTCTATGCCAACCTACCCCGAAAAGCAAAAGAGCTGAGAGACTGAAGGAAGAGATGGACAAATCCAGTTTCTTAGAAAGAAACATTTAATAGGAATTTAGGAAGAGAAGCGATGTCTCAGCTACGCACAAGAAACTGAATTCCTGTACCGCACTCCAGAAAGTATCCTTTATATAGCAAGCTTTTAGACTGAAGACATGTAAAGCTGGTCACGTCTTTCTTGAAAAACTCATGACCACTGAGGAAGTTGGATAAGCATCTTTATCATGGGGTATCTATGCTAAGGGCATTTTTTAAAGATCTTGCTGTGAACACTAAATTATGCAGGGGTTAAACATTGGTCCTCCTGGCAGTTTTCCTTCCAGATGACATCACTCTTACCATGCAAAATGCCGTTTTCCCATATATGGTGAATCAGCTTCTTTAATTTCCAGATGCAGCCTTTCTCACCTAGGGCACATACTGCCTCAGTGGTTGAGTTGAATTCAGGTATCTACACGTGCCACTCTACCATAGTCCACAGTATTCTTGAACTCTGTTCCTGGTCCTTTCTTACTATGTCAGTTATTTTAGGGAAAATGTTATCAAAAAGCCTTACTGTTCTTTTGTTTCTATAATATACCTTCTATTGTGGCTACCCTAGTCTATAAGAGATTTGAATATATCTGAATTCCATGAACTGGGAGGGGTTGAGGTCCGAGTGTTCTTGGTAGCAGGGTCCTCAGACACCTAAATCAGTGGTGGTGAATGGTTAATCAGAAAGGAGGTGTTACTATTGGGTATTTGTTAGGAGAATCTGAGTTGCAGTCTTCCCCAGATAAAATAACCTGTTAAGACCAATAGAAAAATGGGCAAATAACTGAAAGGACAATTCACAATAAATAATATTCAAATGGTTAATACACATAGAAAAGGGGCCCAATTTCATCAGTCATTGGAAACATAAAAATTAAAACCACAATGTGAAGCTACGTGTACCCACAATAATATTTAAAATTGAAAAACTAACACGAAATGTTGGCAAGAATGTGGAACAAGTGAAACTCTCATAAACTGCTGATGGGAGAGTAAATTGGTAAAAATAATTTGGAAAACTATGTGGCAATGTCCACTAAAGCAGAACAAATTTGGGGGCTTAGAAAACAATACCACCCAAGTGAAGACCTCAGAAGTGGCCTCAGAAGCAAGTTTCTCTCTGCTCTTCTGCTCTCCTGTCTCTGGCCCCTCAGTGCCCCGCAATGGCTAACCATAGAAACTAGAATCCCTCTCCCCCAAGGTGAGTCATAGTAACCAAAACCCCTTTTGCCCAAAGACAGCCATAAAATCTAAAAATATTACTCTGACTTTTTGTCCACCTTCCTGTGTAAAAACTGGCCAAAATTTATTTGACTTACCCTGTTTAATTTTAGATCATAAGATCCCCATTCCAGAGAGAGTCCTCCCCTATAACCAGAAGGAAGTAATGCTGCAAAGAGAGGCTAAGAAGAATCCAGACAGACAAGCCTTGCTAAGATCCATCACTCTGTCTATTAGCCTAAGCTCTTGCCATTTTGGTCCAATCATATTGCTACACAGCTTTCTATGCTTTGTTGAACCTAAGCATAAAAATGGACTGCTTTCTTGTATCTTTGTGTGTTCATCCTGAAGGCTCCCATGTCATATAAAACTATGATCTAATATGTTTGTGTGCCTTTTCTCCTATTAATCTGCCTTTGTCAGTTGATTTTCAGCAAACCTTCAGAGGGCAGAGGGGAAGTTTTCCATCACCCCTACAAAATACAAACTCAATTAATAATTATGTTTTTAGCTGTATATCAATAGAAATGCCCCCATATATTCACCAAACAGAATCAATCATTACATTTTTAGGTGTATTTCAACAGAAATGCACCCATATGTTCACAAAAGACATACATAGGAATGTTCATAGCAGCATTATTCATAATAGCCCCAAACAAAATGAATCTCAAATGTCCATCAATAGTAGAATGGACAAATTAATAGTGCTATATTCATATAATTGAATACCATACAATAATGAAAATGAGAGAACTACTGCTATAAGCAAAAAGATAGATGGATCTCACAAAATGTAACATTGAGCAAAAGAAGTGAGACACAAAAGAACATGCATGGTTTGCTTCCATTAAGTGCAAAACAATGAAAACTCATCTATGGTGTTATAAGTAAGGGGAGTAGTATCATTCCAACGAAGACGTGGAAGTAGGAGGTGAATAGTAACTGTGAGAGAGTTTACAGTATTTGTTTTTTGAACTAGTATTAATTGCATGGAGGTGCTCACTTGGTAAAAAATTAACCTGTCCAATTCTGTGCATTTCTAAATATGTGTGATATTTCAATAAGTTGTTGAACATTTTGTAAGTCTTAGGCCAGTAGTTTTAGGGAAAAAAAATGATAAGAATTCAAATGAGGGTGCTTGCAATCATCAGAAGAGGTTACAGGATTTGACTGGCAGGGAAGAGAATATGGAAGAACTCTAAAAGGGAAAGTGAGACTGCCCTGGATTTCCCTCAGGGTTGCAATGTGATGAAAACATTTACTTCTCAACCCTTTCCAGCCAGGACTGGCAATGTCCCCAATGTTAACCATGTGAACTTTTGAACACTAACATTTTCATTTATTCATCAAGTATTTATTGGGTGCCAACCATATACCAGACTCTGTTTTGGGTACTGAGGATATAGCATTGAATAAAGTCCTCTGTTCTGTTACAGGATGTATTCTAATAGAGAAATCAGGCAATAAACAAGATAAATAAGTTATATATATAAGGATTTGCAGTAGTAAGTGCTGTCAGCTGAAAGGTTAAATAACAGATGCTATAACTTAAACAAATTTAAAGTGGGTTTTATTCTGAGTCAAGCTTTAGGACTAATAGTCTGAAAACACAGACTTGGCACAAACAAAGAATGTGTCCCTGAATGGGCTACACAAGACACACTATTTGTGTATTTCTCCTACTTAGAAATGGGATAAGGGGGTAGTGAAGCAAAGGTGATAGTCTTGAAATTCTGATTGGTGCTCATAACACTACAGAAAATAAAGTGATATCTCCGTTTTGGTTGAAATCTTCCAAAGGAAGACTTGAAGACCAAATAATGTAATTTGAGGGATTCAAAGAGGACAGGTCACTTTTATTTAGCATTATATGGTATAAGGGATCAAATTGGAATTCTGAAATGCCCTTGTTTCATTCTTCACCCCTATACAAAGTGCCATCATCTGATTTGTCAGTGAGAATGCCAAAGCTCCTTTATTTCCTCTGGGGAAGTGAAAGGCTCTTGTCTTGTGCTAACATCTCTTAATTTCACAGAGAAACAAGATGGTCATTGCAATTAAGATTATTTCCTTAGGAGCTGTTGAGATGTGATGATATGTTGTCGTATAGTCAACAGTATCCATGAATGGACTTGAGGAGTTGTGCAGAAGAATATTAAATTTGATGTCTGATACAGTTTGAATGTGTGTCCCTGCCCAAATCTCATATTGAAATATAATCCTCAATGTTGGAAGTGGGGCCTGGTGGAGATGATTTGAGTATGGGGTGAATTTGCCATTAATGGTTTAGCACCATCCTCCATGGTACTGTCCTAATGACAGTGAGTGAGTTCTTGTGAGATCTGGTTGTATAGAAGTGTGTAGCACCTCCCACCTTGTCCTCTTGCTCTTGATTTCACCATGTGATTTGCAAGCCTCTGCTTTGTCTTCCCCCATGATTGTAAGCTTCCAGGCACTCTCCAGAAGCAGATGCCAGTATCATGTTTCCTGGACAGCCTGCAGAACCATGAAGCGATTAAACCTCTTTTCTTTATAAGTTACCCAGTTTCAGGTGTTTCTTTATAGTAATGCAAGAACAGCCTAACACAGAAAATTGGTACTGAGGAGTGGGGCTTTGCTATAAAGATACCTGAAAATGTGGATGCAGCTTTGGCACTGAGTAACAGGCAGAGGTTAGAAGAGTTTGGAGGGCACAGAAGAAGACAGGAAGACAAGGGAAAATTTGGAACATCTTAGAGACTTAAATGATTGTGACCAAAACGCTAATAGAAATATGGACAGTGAAGGCCAGAGGATGAGATCTCAGATGGAAAGGAGGAGCATATCAGGAACTGGAGCAAAGGTCACACATGTTAGGCCTTAGCAAAGAGCTTGGCTGCATTGTCTTCATGCCCCACGGATCTGTGGAAATTTGAGCTTGAGAGTCATGATTCTGGTATCTGGTGGAAGAAATTTCCAAGCAGCAAAGTGTTGTACAATTTAACTCCACAATAACTGGTCAACAGCATCTGGTAAGATCCTTTCTATGAGGTTCAAGAGAGTCCGTTAGCTGATGTCTTTCCCAATATATGTCATCCCTTGGCTGGAGATCATGATACTTAAGATCCTCGTCTACTAGAAGAGCCCTGTAAAAAAGTCTTTTATCAATTTAGGTTTTTGGAAGAGAAGTTCAGTTAATCCTTGACAGTAACAAAGTTTGGTTCATATAATCCTCCATAATCAACAAGTTTGGTTCATATAATCCTCCACCTAATCTCATAGGTCAACCGGTAATTATCTCATGTGGGGATAATTGATGTTTTCCAAAAGGAGTTGCTCTTAGGTTAAGCAAAATTGATGGAAAAGCCTAGGGCCAAGCAATATGAAAATATTCTCTTAATTTTTCCAACTGAGATTTTATTATTCTGTTTGTTCATTCCACTAATCCAGAGGACTGGGGATAGCATGCACAATGAAAATGTTGGAAAATGGGCCAGATTTTGCAAATTGAATGGACTATTTCTCTTGTGAGTTTGTCTATTTCTACATAATTCAGAAGGAATTCTCCAGGAGAGAATTATCCATTCCAATAAATAT
The DNA here is from genome assembly GCF_003255815.1 of Theropithecus gelada. Lineage (NCBI taxonomy): Eukaryota > Metazoa > Chordata > Mammalia > Primates > Cercopithecidae > Theropithecus > Theropithecus gelada. The sequence goes on from NC_037669.1 coordinate 172,871,813, forward strand.
TTTTCTACTGCTCGTGCTGTGGCTTTCCTGCAAGCAAATGCTTCAACCCAATTAGAAGGCAAGCAAATCGTAACCTGTACATATTTACAGCCTTGGGTCGGAGATAATTGGATAAAATCCATTTGCCAAATAATAAAAGATCCAGTGGGCAAAGAAAATTACCCTTGAGATCATAAAGAGGCTTCCCTGGATTATATTTAGGACAAATTGGATATTTTTCATAAAACTTATAAGCTACTGTGGGTAAAGGTTTCCAGTATTATTGTTTTTCCCAAGCAATCATTTTATCAGGTCCCCAGTGAGTGAGCTCATATTTGTACTATAACATAGAAAATTGAAATCCCATAGGTTAAAATAGATCTGTCATTGAGTCCATACCATAAGTTACAAGCAGGGGAGGGGCATCTCCCTCCCCCTTAGTTAGCCATATCTGTTTTTCCCTCTTTGAGGCCTTTTCTTTGTTTTCATTTTTTATTTTTGTTGTTGTTGTTATTGTTGTTGAGACAGAGTCTCGCTCTGTTGCCCAGGCTGGAGTGTAAGGCCTTTTCTTAAGCCTCTTGGTGCTCCTTCTTGATAGAGCTTATTTTCAACATAACTGCTTCTATAGTTTATCCAACAATTGGTGTTAAAGTGATGCTTTTTGGCTGCTGCATCAGCAAAGTAATTTCCTTTATTCTCTGGAGAGTCAAATTAGGAATGTTCAGGAATTTTAATAGTAGCCCTTTTTACTTTTTTGGTAATTGGATGGCTTCCAGCACATCAGAAACCAGAGAGCCATGTTTGATGGGTTGTCCAGAGGAGGTTAAATATCCTTGTTGTTTCCATAACATTCCAAAGTCAAAAACTACACCAAAAGAATAATGGCTGTGAGTATAAATATTAGCTGTTTGATTTTTACCAATTGACATACTCTGGTGAGTGCTATTAACTAAGTTAACTGTGATGATTTTACTTAGGGTAAGGGATTGCCCTCTATGATATTCACTAGGGACACAATGGCATAGCCTGCCTGGTATTCCCCAGATTCACCCCTTAGATATGGTCCAGTGAATCAGATAACATCAGCATTTTCCAGTGGTGTCTCCTATCCTGCCTTGGCATCAAAAGCTCATCTGTTAATTAAATATAGTAATGAGGTATTTCATCAGATGCTTCAGAAAGTTATGTTGCAGGATTATGAGTATTATAGCAAGAGATGGTAATATATGAAGCAGAGAACAAAAGTATGTCATAAGAAGCCAATCTGTTAGCAGAAAAGTGTTGTGTATGATGTGAATTCAAAAAAATGTCTACAGAATGAGGTACATATATACTCAGGAGGGCCTTTATTACAATTTCCTGAGTGGCTTTAACAAGCAAGACAATGGCTGATATATCTTTCATGGAAGTGGTCAGCCCTCATTCTACAGAGAAATTGATGACTATAATAACAGTTAGGTCTGTATTGTTTTCCGTGTTTTGGGGTTAGAACACCCAGAATGCTGCCAGGGCTCTCAGGAACAAAAAGAAAAAATGACAGTTAATAATTTGGATGGCCTACAGCAGGGTCTCTCATAACAGTTTACTTTATTTCTTAAATAATTTGTCCTTCCATTGTCCAGTGTAATAGATCAGGTCAATCTTCCCTTAACAATGCATATAAAGGCTGTGCCATGAGAGAAAAATTGGAGATGCAGCTACAGCAGTAGCCAGCAAAACCTAAAAACCACCTTAGCTGTCTTAGTTTTTGGAGTGAAGTATGCAGAAATTCCAGTTACTTAGTCACTTAGTCTGGATTTATATGTAGTCCATCCTTAGAAATTAAAAGTCTCAAATATTTTACTTCTGTTAAGCAAAATTTGAGTTTCTCTTTGGATACCTCATGACCTCCTTTTTTGCTAATTGTCCCAGCAATTACAGGAAATCATTTTAACAATCTTGCAGATTGGCAGAGCATAACGAGGAATCATCTACATACTGAAGCAAAGTGAAATTTCTTTCCAAATTTAGTTGTCAGTCCAGCCCTTAATATTTGCAAAAAATAAGTTGGATTTTTGGTGTAATCTTGAGGCATAATATTTTAGGTATATTGGTAGCCGTCCCAGGTAAAAGCAAACAAATATTGACTGTCAGAGTCTACTGGTATACTAAAAAATGCACTACGTAAATTAATTACCGTGACATGTTCACTGCTTACAGGTATATCGGATAAAAGATTTTAATGGGTTGGAATTACTTGGTAATTGAGGAATCATGATACTGTTAATGGCTCTCAAATCTGCACAAATCTCTATCCTTTTCAATTAGGTTTTCATACGGGGAAGATGGAAGTTTTATAAGAACTAGTGCAAGAGATATTCAATCCTTTATCAATGAAATCTTTGATCATTCATTTGATTCCTAATGATGCAAGGGATAGTCAACCCTTTATCAATGAAATTATTGATCATTAATTTTATTCCTATTGCAGTTTCCTGTTTTAATTAATATTGTTTTATATTAGGAAGTGGTTTATTTGTATCCAACTGTATCCATATTGCGGTGATTGTTAAGTTTGTCCTTATGTCAGCAGAAAATTGGGACCATAAATAGTCAGGGATTTAGCTTAAAGAGGCATCAAGCACTTGTTCTGCCTTCATACTTGATGGTTAAATTTTAATGATCATATGATACATATTTTCTGGTCTATCATTTTTTAGTCAATCCTGTTTCAGTCCTTTCCAAGAAATTTCACCTCTTTTAGAGAAGGAAGTGTAAACACTGTAAAAAGTTCCAGAAAAGCTCTTTCTATAAAATGTATTGATGTGGAAGGCACCAAAATGAAAGAATAATGTCAATGTAAATTTCCTTACTGGAAAGGCAAAAGTTCTGATTTGTATATAGTCATTGGTTAATTAGATGCTCCTACCATTCGAATTGTTTGATTACTCCAGGGAAGAGGGTTCTTTAAAAAGCAAGGTTTGCAATATGCAGTATGCACCACATCTCAATTTGTTTGGTATAATTTACCTACTTCAGCCAATTGCTCATCCAATCCATTGAGGAAAATTGAATTTAGTAAGGAATTGTTCTGATGATCCCTAGACTTTCCTCATTCATTCCTGAATATTGTTTAAATACCTTTTCAAATCTTTTGAAATAGTCCAACACCATTTCATTTGGCTTTTTCCTACACTGTTGGACTTATGCCAATCAGTGGTCTTAGGAAATATCTAAGGAATTACTTGTGCTAAACGATTTCCTGATTCTCAAGTGTTCTCTTTGTCTTTGACTGTTTGCCTATGAAAGTCTCTTAGTGGATCTTTACAGTCAACCTTTGATATCCATTCCTTTGCTTTTCTTTCAGATACCAACATGTGAACCAACTGACACATATCTGAATAGCCAGGTTCATAAGTTCTTACAGTTAGACTAAACCCAGTAGGATCTGGAATTGCTTTAGTCAGAGGTCTAAGTTCTCCTTTAGTCTAGGGAGTATACACTACTGCAGGTTCTTTCATTGGATTAGACTTTTCTCCAAAGGATGCTGATAAAACTTCTGTAGCTGATGGGGAAAGGAGTAAAGGAGCACCTGAGCAAGGCAGTTCTGGGAGCAAAGGATAAGAGGGTTTTGGAGGAGCAATAGCAGAAGGAGTGGCAGGAGGAGGAGATGAGATAGCAGAGACTTCTGACAATTTCTCCAGTTGAGAAATGATTGTGGATGTTGTGGTTTCCCTCCTGTATGAAAGAAATTTTATCATTTCCCTTTGAAAGGCTTCTAAATGCCATTTAAAATAGCTATTGTATTCTTTCTGCTTAATCCTTGAGTTGGCGCTTTTCAATTGTGCATGTAAATAAACCAATTTTGGGATCTTGAATCATTCCCATTTTGGCAAAATTAAACTAATTTCATTCTCAGTATTGTTGATACAATTAGTGAAAAATTTACAAGATAAGGCACTATGACTTTTAATGATAAATTCACCTGCTGTCTTGGGAGGTGAGGTCCTCCTTCAATTTTAGATGTCTTATTTCCTGTGGTTCTCCTTCTTCCTTTCTTTGCACCAACCTAAGTATGCGTTTGTGGTTGAAGCTGTGCTGCCTGTGATCATCACTCCTCAGGCTCTCACCCCCAAGTTGATCAGCCCTCTTGCGTATCGTGGGGAAGCTCACCTGCCAATGGAGGCAGTGAAGGTGCTCCAAATGCTAGGCAACCAACCCTCTATGGGCATCACTTGGAGAAGTGTCAGCATGTTAATGTCCTTCTGCTTATGATGGAGCCCTATAGGACTGCCATGGGTCAGGAGGGGTCCCCTCCAGCACCTTCACAAGATTCATAGCCATCTACAAACACCCGAGATTCAGGCTATCAGGATCAGTGTCCTTTTATCTTTGGATCAGTTTTATGTCAATTGCTGTCATATAGAAGGTAAAGTGTTGATGCAGACAAAAAGGGTTTGGAAAGTGAAACATTCAGCTGATCAAAGAAACCACCACTCTAACCATAGCCATGCTTGGTCAACCTTCCTTTTTCTTTCCTTTCTTCCTAGCAATTTAGAACAAAGCAGTAACAACCCTAAGAAGAATTTAACAAACCCAGGATGTAACTGCTCCTTTTAGTGGCCCTAAAAACAGCTCAGAATAAAGTAAATCTAGACCTCTACTGAGAAAAGCAAGGTCTGAATCCCAGGCAACTCACCATATACACCTAGGGGCTTCCCAGAGAGAGCTGGTTAGAACACATTGGGTTTGTTCTGGTACCAAGCTCCATGCCCAAGAGAACAAGTCCTGGGCATCCATGGATTTTGCTGGAATCTCACCGACTACTCCATCTGTTGACCAAAAGGCTGTATAACCGGCACTAACTTAAATTTAAAGTGAGTTTTATTCAAAGCCAAGCTTAAGGAGTAGTAGCCTGGAACACAGACTCCATGCAAACTGAGAATGTGTCCCTGAGCGGGCCAAACAAGACACAGCAGTTATATGTACTGTTACATAGAAATGGGAGAAGCAGATAGTGAAGCAAAGGTGACATTTTTACAAACTTGATTGGTGCTCAGTGACATTGTACGTATGAGAAAGGGGAAATATGCTAACATATTTAGGATAAAAGGTTAATGAGCATTTTGATGTCTTTCTGTCTGGTGTAGGATGATTGGTTCTATTCTGCTTTTGTGCTTCATTTGATAGTCAAGATTGTAACCAGTACATGTCAGTGAACTATTTGACGGACTCCAGCCTTGCAGGCAGGAATTCATTTTTAGCTGATAGGCCTACTTTCATTACCCATATGTCCAACCTGCAGCCATCTTGGGACTCTTCTAAAATTTTTCTTTCAGATTTTCCTTCTTTTGACAGTGTCAAGGAGGAAAAAAAAAATAATGATCATAGGAGTGGAGTAAGAATCATCAGCAGAAGTGGTAGTTTGTAAAGTCAGGTTACTCAGGGAAGTTCTCCAGAGAAGGTGACACTTAAACTCTTGAAGGAAGTAAGGGTCAGCCATGAAGGCATTGCAGGGAGAGTGTTCTAAGCAGAGGGAGTGGTGAGTGCACAGGCAGGTATGGGGCTTTGTGTGTGGCCAAAACCCCAGAGGACCATGTGACTGGCACAGGGCAAGCAAGCACATGCAGCTGGAGATGATGTCAGCAAGTTAACAAGATTAAAGCCAGGAAAGCCTTTGACTTTGTCTCTGAGTTGAGTTTGGAGCAGAGGAATGATATGACCTGGTGTGTGTTGTAAGAGGTTCCCTTTGTTACTTCAGCTCAGATCCATGTTCTTGGCTCTCTTGTAAACATAAATTAACACCAGGCCAAACATTATTTTTTCCCAGGCAAGGTATAATAGGCTTGCTGCTCAAGTAATTGCAAGCGAGTTGTGTAAGGGAAAGAGATTCCAGTGCTAGTTCCCAGATGGGCTCGGCCCTTGTCATTTTAAGGAAATTGAGGTGGAATAAGACATGAAGTAACAAGTCTAATATGCATTGCATGACCAGGAAATGGCAGAGAAGCTTGCTTTGGGTGGAGATTTTAATATTACAATGTGATTATATGAAGAAAAAGTTAGTGAAAGGTCAGCTCTGAAGTTCATCTTGTCCTTAGGCATCTGGATCTGGTCAGTTTCGTATCAGGAATGCCAGTCTTGCTTCAGTGACTTTGGAAGGCATCACTCAAAGAGGTAAATGGTTAGGTTCCTTCCTTTACAGTTAGGAATTCAGCCTGGTCAGCTAAGTTAGGAGAGGACTCTCTTCCTGCTGTGTAACTTGTGTCACCATGTTAAGGGAGGGAAAAAGGTAGGGGAGAAAATATACCCAGACATGTAATATCCGTCAAGACTTTGGTTACTGTGTCACTTGTCTGCCAGGATAGAGTCTCTTCCCTATGCTGCCTTAACTCTGATCTCTATTGAGGGACTACTAAAGAGGAATGGGACAGAATCCAGGAGACCTGCTTGACATAGGCAAGACAATAGTGGTTTATACCAGGTAGTTGCAGTTAAGGTGAAAAGTATTCAGATACTGAATATGTTTGAAAGGTTGAGTGGAAAGGGTTTTTGAACGGATGAATTAGATATGTCGGTGAAAAGAGTCAAAACTCCAAAAAGTATTTGAAGATATTTATTCTGAGCCAAATATGAGTTACTATGGCCCATAAAAAAGCCTTCAGGAGGTCCTGAGAACATGTGCTCAAAGTGGTTGGGGTGCAGCCTGGTTTTATACATTTTAGGGAGATATATGACTTCAGATACCTTTACGAAATACATTGGTTTGGTTCAGAAAGGAGGGACAACTTTAAGTGGGGATGGCAGTGGGGTTCCAGCTTATAGGTAGTTTTAAAAATGTTCTGGGTCAGGCATGATGGCTCAAGCCCATAACCCTAGGACTTTGGGAGGCTAAGGCAGGTAGATTACCTGAGGTCAGGAGTTTGAGCCTAGCTTGGCCAACATGGCTGTATTAGTCCATTTTCATGCTGCTGATAAAGATATACCTGAGACTGGGAAGAAAAAAAGGTTTAATGGACTTACAGTTCCACATGGCTTGGGATGCCTCACAATCATCGTGGAGGGTGAAAAGCATGTCTCACATAGCAGCAGACAAGGGAAGAGAGAGCTTATGCAGGGAAACTCCCCCTTATGTAATCATCAGATCTCATGAGACTTATTCACTATCGCAAGAACAGCACAAGAAAGACCTGCCCCCATGATTCAATTACCTCCCACCGGGTCCCTCCCACAACATGTGGGAATTCAAGATAAGCTTTGGGTGGGGACACCGCCAAAGAATATCATTCCACCTCTGTTCCCTCCCAAATCTCATGTTCTCACATTTCAAAACCAATCATGCCTTCTCAACAGTCCCCCAAAGTCTTAACTCATTTTAGCACTAACTCAAAAGTCCATAGTCCAAAGTCTCATGCAAGACTAGGAAAGTCTCTTCTGCTTATGAGCCTATAAAATCAAAAGCAAGTTAGTTACTTCCTAGATACAATAGGGGTACAGGCATTGGGTAAATACACCCATTCCAAATGGGAGAAATTGGCCAAAACAGAAAGGCTACAGGACCCATGCAAGTTCAAAATCCAGCGGAGCAGTCAAATCTTACAGCTGCAAAGTAATTTCCTTTGACTCCATGTCTCACATCCAGGTTATGCTGATGCAAGAGGTGGGCTTCCACAGCTTTGGGCAGCTACGCCCCTGTGGCTTTGCAGAGTACAGCTCTCTCCTGACTGCTTTCATGGGCTGGCATTGAGTGTCTGTGGCTTTTCCAGGCACACAGTGCAAGGTGTTGGTGAATCTATCATTCTGGGGTCTGGAGGATGATGGCCCTTTGTTATAGCCTCACTAGATGATGCCCCAGTAGGGACTCTGTGTGGAGGCTCTGACCCCACATTTCCCTTCTGCACTGCCCTAGCAGAGGTTCTCCATGAGAGTCCTGCCCCTGCAGCAAATTCCTGCCTGGACATCCAGCAGTTTCCATACATCTTCTGAAATCTAGGAAGAGGTTCCCAAAACTCAATTATTGACTTCCGTGCACCCACAGGCTCAACACGACATGGAAGCTGCCAAGGCTTGGGGCTTGCACCCTCTGAAGCCACAGCTTGAGCTGCACCTTGACTCCTTTTAGTGATGGCTGGAGCAGCTGGGATGCAGGGAACGAAGTGCCTAGACTGCACACAGCACAGGGACCCTGGGCCTGACCCATGAAACCATTTTTTCCTCCTAGGCCTCCAGGCCTGTGATGAGAGGGGCTGCCGTGAAGACCTTTGGCATGCCCTGGAGACATTTTTCCCATTGTCTTGTGTATTAACATTCAGGCCCTCTTTACTTATGCAAATTTCTGCAGCCAGCTCAAATTTCTCCTCAGAAAATGGAATTTTCTTTTCTATCACATTGTCAGGCTGCAAATTTTCTGAACTTTTGTGCTCTGCCTCCCTTGTAAAACTGAATGCCTTTAATACACCCGTCACCTCTTAAATGCTTTGCAGCTTAGAAATTTCTTCGCCAGATACCCTAAGTCATCTCTCTCAAGTTCAAAGTTCCACAAATCTCTAGGGCAGGGGCAAAATGCTGCCAGTCTCTTTGCTAAAACATAACAAGAGTCACCTTTGCTCTAGTTCCCAACAAGTTCCTCATCTCCATCTGAGACCACCTCAGCCTGGACCTTGTTCATATCACGATCAGCATTTTTGTCAAAATCATTCAACAAGTCTCTAGGAAGTTCCAAACTTTCCCATATTTTCCTGTATTCCTCTGAGCCCTCCAAACTGTTCCAACCTCTGCCTGTTACCCAGTTCCAAAGTCACTTCCACATTTTCTTGTATCTTTTCAGCAGCACTCTGCTCCTGGTACCAATTTACTGTATTAGTTTGTTTTCATGCTGCTGATAAAGACATACCTGAGACTGGGAAGAAAAGAAAAGGTTTAATGGACTTACAGTTCCATGTGGCTGGGGATGTCTTACAATCATGACAGAAGATGAAAGGTATGTCTCACATGGTGGCAGACTAGAGGAGAGAGCTTATCCAGGGAAACTCCCCCTTATATAATCATCAGATCTTATGAAACTTATTCACTACCACAACAACAGCACAGGAAAGACGTGCCCCCATGATTCAATTACCTCCCACAAGGTCCCTCCCACAACACTTGAGAATTCAAGATGAGATTTGGGTGGGGACACAGCCAAACCATATCAATGGAAATACCCTGTCTCTACTAAAAATACAAAAATTTTCTAGACATAATGGCACACACCTGTAGTCCCAGCTACTCAAGGGGCTGAAGCAGGAGATTCTCTTGAATCCAGGAGGTAGAGGTTGCAGTGAGCTGAGACTACACCACTGCACTCCAGCCTCGATGACAGAGTGAGACTCTGTCTCAAAAGAAAATAGTAATGATAATAATTTGCTGGTTGACAATTGGTTGAGTTTACCTGAAGTCCTGGGATCAGTAGAAAGGAAATGTCTGGGTTAAGATAAAGGATTGTGGAAACCAAAGTTCTCATTTGCAGAGGAAGCCTTTACGTAATAGGCTTCTGAGAGAATACATTGTAAAATGTTTCTTGTCAGACTTAAAGTCCCTGTTGATGTTAATGCCAGACAGGTAAAATGAGGCATGTCTGACCCCCATTTCCCATCACGTCATGGCCAGAAACAGTTTCTCAGGTTAAATTTTAAAAGATCCCTGGCTGACAAGGAAGTCCATTCAGATGGTTGGGGGTCCTCAGAATTTTGATTTTGGTTTATAGATAAGCAGTAAGATAGAAAGAGAAGAGTTTAGGATTAATCTGTTGGGGTTCAGAAAATGATTCTCCAAAATATGCCACTTGGGCTGAGTACTTTTGAAAACTGTAAGACCTCAGAAATAAGCCTTAGAATCAAGGTCCCTTTAACCTTGTCTTGTTGTTCCCCCTCAATCCCATGCACAAAGAGGGAGTCTTTCTAAAATTTTCTTATTTGACCAAGAAAGCTTATTACCAAAAGAAACACAATTTCCTTCCATTCCCTCCCTGTTACTTCATTATCTATTGCAGAAAAGAAGACTGAATTCTTCAGCTACACCTGATGGACTTTTCCACAAGATAATGCCTGCAAGTCAGGCTCATTCAAATTCCAAAGAGAGTCATTTGCAAGTTAATTTTTGTCTCCCTGGTCCATTCATTCTCCCTAATAATCAGTTACTGCCCCTCAAAAGTATTGTCTATATTCCCCTTTCCTCCCTCCCCTATGAAAAAGGTATATAAGCTTCTGTACTCCATTGTGGCTTAGGGAAAATCACTCCGTCATTCTCCCTCACACATACTAAAAAAAATTGTATGCCATTTCTCTTGTTCATCTCCTTTTGTTAGTTGATTTTTCAGTAAACTTTCAGAGGATATAGGAGAAGTTTTTCTTTGGCCCCTACAGATTCAAGTATTTTACCCTGAACCAACAGCTATAAGGATAGAATTGGTATTAATTGAGATGTAGAAGACTGTAAGAAGAATACATTTTTGGTTTTTTTGGAGCTTACGGAAGTGTAAACAAAAAATAGCATTCTAAGCCCCCACCAGATCAAATGGACCCTTCTCTGGGGCAAGAACATTTTAAAGTAAACTGAAAAACTACTTCAGGCCATGGTGGAAGGTGAGGGGGTTGGACATCGCTCATATATCCTCCTCCTTTTGGTATTCAGGCACAACTGACCAACATTAACATTAAAATAGAGATCGTAACACTGACCAAATAGACTCTTCGTAACAATGTGATACACAAAATGGCAGGTAGTTTTCCCTGAATGAAATTGAAGTATTTTATCCTGAAATATATTTCTTTGATGTATTTTAAAATGGGCTTGCAAAGTTGTCATTTGTTGGGAAAATCTACTTTCTGTAGAGAATATGCCTCCCTTTCCAGGTATTTTCCTGATCAAGGAGAGACTAAGAATCTGGCACCAATTTAATGCCTGATAACCAACATATACCATATATTCTTTCTGAAGTCTGCTACCTGGAGGCTTCATTTGCAAAATAAGAACCTTGGTCTTCACAACCCTTTATCTTAACTCAGAAATTCCTTTCTACTGATTCCAAATCTTTAGACAATAAACTAACTCTTTCAACCAACTGGCAATCAGAAAATCTCTGAATTCACCCAGGACTTGGAAGCCCTGGCTTCAAGTTGTCCTGCCTTTCTGGATTCAGTCAGCCTATACCTTTCATGTACTGAATGATGTCTACTTGTAACTTACATCCTCTTAAAATGTATGTAATCAAGTTGTGATCCAACCACCTTGGACACATATCCTCAGGACTTTCTGAGGCTGTATTATGGGCATGTCCTTAACCTTGACAACATAAACTTCTAAATTAATTGAGGCTGTCTCAGATAGTTGTGGTTTACAGGAGGGAAGAATAAAGGGAAATAAAGAGCTCAATTCTATACATTTTGGATTTGAAATGTTTGTTAGACATCCAAATGTACATGTATGTCAAGTAGGTAATTGGATATATACTTCTGAAGCTCAGAGAATACACCTGAGCTGGAGAAAACAGGGAAGGAGATCAAACGGGAGTAGCAATAGAAATAGGAGGGGATTTATGAGCTAGTGGTATCCTGCAAGTCGTGTGACAAGAGTTTCATGTGTAGGGGTGAAAGGAAAGCTTCCCTTTTGCCTTGGGAAGGCTTGCTGAAAAATCAACGGACAAAAGGCAGATTAATAGGACAAATGTCATACAAATGTATTAATGTGCACAGAAGAGAATTACAAAATAATTGTTCCACCCTTTCCATGGGATTCAGAAGGTTATATACCATTTTGAGTGACAGAAAGAAGCAAGACTTGAATCCTCACCAAACAGGTTATGGGAGAGGGAGAAGAGGGGACCTGGATAACAAAGGTGATCTTGCTAAGTAGATGAAACCTCAAAGGTAGCAGCTCTCAGAGAGAATAGATGGTGAATGTTTTTTTTGTTCTTTCTTTTTTTTTTTTTTTTTTGAGACGGAGTCTCACTCTGTCGCCCAGGCTGGGGTGCAGTGGCCAGATCTCAGCTCACCAGCTCACTGCAAGCTCCACCTCCTGGGTTTACACCATTCTCCTGCCTCAGCCTCCTGAGTAGCTAGGACTACAGGCGCCCGCCACCTCGCCTGGCTAGTTTTTTTTTTTTTTTTTGTATTTTTTAGTAGAGATGGAGTTTCACTGTGTTAGCCAGGATGGTCTCGATCTCCTGACCTCGTGATCTGCCTGTCTCGGCCTCCCAAAGTGCTGGGATTACAGGCTTGAGCTACCGCACCCGGCCGAATGTTTCTTTCAAAACTTTGAAGGTGTCAGAGTCTCAGTTAATCTCTCCTAGATAGATAGGACAAGGGAAGGCCCTCAGAGAAAGCCTGGCTGAGGCTAGTTATGGTGGCTCACACCTGTAATCCCAGCACTTTGGGAGGCTGAAGCTGAGAGGATCACTTGAGGCCAGGACTTTGAGACCACCCTGGGCCACATAGTGAGACCCTGTCTCTACAAAAAACAAACAAAAAATTAGCTGGGTATAGTGGCACATGCCTGTAGTCACAACTACTTGGGAGGCCGAGGTGGGAGGATTGTTTAAGCCTAGGGAGTGGGGGCTGCAGTGGGCCATGATTGTGCCACTGCACTCCGGCCTGAGTGACAGAGAGAGACTCTGAAAAAGAAGAAGAAGAAGAAAAGGAAGGTTGGCTGCATCAATGCATTTATTATCTACAGGTGCAAATCTCTCCCACAAAAAGACAGTTTGCAGGATGAATTCTCTTTGCAGGCCATCTGAATGGCCATCTCAAAATATATCAAAGAAGTATATTTTGAAGTGAAATATTTTTATTTCCTTCACATGGAGGAGAAAGTGATCACCTATCCCTAAGACTATTAAGTCAAGTAACTGAGGACTCAAATATGATCATTGGATTTAGCAATGTGGAAGGCCTCTGGCAACATTGACAGACTGAGTTTTGGTGGAATGTAGAGGGTTAAAGGAAACCAAAAATATTTCACCCCAAAATACACAAGTTTGTCATATTTCAAGAGGGATATTCAGAGTGTGCAGACAGGAATAGCCCTAAACAGCAGCTGTCTTTCATGGAGGAGATTTACATCTGTAAAGAAAATTTGCATAGGTGAAATTATCAGCCAAACTTTCTTTGAGCCTCCTTTCCCTTGTCCTGATCTAAGAAAAATTTACTCAACCAGGAGCTACCATCTACTTTTTTCTGAATACTGCTACCTGTGAGGTTTCATCTACATAACAAGACCACTTTTGATCCATGCCTTTCTTTATCCCTGGATAACCTGTCTTGTCTTTCCACACTCCAAGATCCTATTATTTCTGTAACCTCAAGATGGTATAAAAGTGTCAAGCATCTGGCCCTTCCTTTGCGTTTTCATATTTTGTATGACTTCTGCACACACGTGTGTGTGTTAATAAATTTTGTATGCATTTTCCCCTATTCATCTATCTTTTGTCAGTTGATTTTCAACAGCCTTCAGAGGATGAAGGAAAGTTTTCTCTTGGTCTCTACAGGGTAAAGGTATTTTTGGAGAGGGTTCAAGAAAGGACAGGAGGAGAAAAATTAGAGGCAACTCTTTTAAGGAGTTTCGCTCTAAAGGAAAGGAGAGAAATGGGGGATTGCTGAAGGAATAAGAGGAAAGACAGATTACTATGTATTTTTTGTATGATGTGAATAGAATAATGATCAAGTAGAGAAGGAAAAACTGATCATGGAGGGAAGAAGGTAGAATTGCTTGAAGCAGTTATCTTGAGTAGATGAGTGGGACTGGAATGTAAGGTTCAGGGAGCCTTAGCTAGGAGCATAGAAGGTACAATCCAATTACAGGAGAAAAGGTAGATCATGTGGATCCAAATATAGGTAGAAGTGTCTGTATATAGTAATGGGAGCTATGAGTAGAAGCATACTTAACAAGATATTTCAGTGTGGTAACTTATGCCAATGTTATGTTTTCTGGGAAATGTTAAAATTTCTGAGAAAAGTTAGTCTTGCACATTATTCAAAGTGTTTTAATAGTCTTTTTGGAAAGGAAATAACCAATAACTGAATGTAAGACACTCAGCAAATGTCAAAGGCTTTATAGTGAAACATTTTTCAAAATTTTTTATTTCTATGTGTAAAGATTTTAAAGCATCTTTCCATTTAGAAAACCCAGGCAATATCTCATAATATGATAATTCTGTAGTCAGTATTCTTTGCTTTGAGTATAAAGGTCAGTTGCATGGAAAAATGTTTTCCATAGAAGCTTTAGTGAAAAATACAAAGTAACACATTAGGCTTATATAAATATTTTCCCCTCACATTTATTTATTTATTTTTGCTAACGAAACTCAGACGACACACACACAACCAAAATTCCTCTTTACCATCATCTGCTGGTCCAGTTTCTTTTCCAGAGGTAACGGCAAAGCTTTTGTGCATATTCTTCTGGTCATTTGCCGATGTCTTTGCACAATACATGTTCATGGTGTACATAATTGTACCTATAAAAATATACAGTTTTTGTTTTTTTTAATTGGTGCCATATATTATATATTGTTCTTCAACTTTGATCACTTGAATGGAAAATCCTGTCTTGGAAGTCTTCCTATGTGAATTTATAGAGAACTATGCCAGTCTTTTCAGCAGACTCTTAGAATTCCAGAGTAAGGAAATGTCATATTTTGTTTTAATTATACATCTTTTGGATGTCACATAGGTTGCACCCATATTTTCCTGTTGCAAACAATGCTTGTCACAATCCCATTAAATAAACCTTACATAAACCTTATTGGGCACTTGTTCAAGGGTTTCTGTGAATGTACACATAAATATTTTTACAGATGGGGTCTTGCTACATTTCTGGTTTTGAACTCCTAGCCTCAAGCTATCCTCCCACCACATCCTCTTAAAGTGGAAGATAATTGAATCATAGGGGTGTGTTTTTCCCATACTATTCTCATGGTAATGAATAAGTCTCACAAGATCTGATGGTTTTATAAATGGGAGTTCCTCTGAACAAGCTCTCTTGCCTACAGCCATGTAAGATGTGACTTTACTCCTCTTTCACTTCTGCCATGATTGTGAGGCCTCCCCAGCCATGTGGAACAGTGGATCAATTAAACCTCTTTCTTGTATAAATTACCCAATCTTGGGTATGTCTTTATTAGTAACCTGAGAACAGACTAATACAATATGCTTTCATTTCTCTTGAGTAAATACCTGGGAGTGGAACTACTAGGCCATATGGTAAGCATACTCTGCGAAAACTGATTAATCACATTAATAGATTGTCATACATATTTTAGTCTGAGTTCTGCAGTGTTGCAATTGCTTACTTAAGTCCTGCCACCTCTCTAAGTCATAAATTCTAGGATTAAAAGAGCCACAAATTATCATTTATTTCTTTTTACCATTTGTTTGCTGGCAACATAAGACATAGGGCTTCAGGCATCTAATAAATGCTTGCTAGGTTATTATTATGTTTTTATTAATAATACTCAATTTAACACAATGACCCTAAGTTTCAGTCCTCTTTGAGATTAATTTGTAAAGTTGAGATTCACATTGAGTGCACTTCAGGTGGACATAAATTGCAACAGACTCCTTCTTTTCCTTCTGGGTGAACGTGTGACTTAGTGGAGCCACTCGGATCATTGTGAGACTCTTGTTGGAACATTAGGAAACAAGTTTCATGTTCCACTGGAGTTGAAAAGTGAAAGGAAAGCAAGCTGGGGTTGCTGTTGCTGTTGGAATCTTTGCTACTTGAAGAGACTCTACCCAAAAATAAAGTCATCACAGAGGAAAGAGACGAATTTGTAATGACATATTGAGGCACTGATCAAAACGTGCCATCAAGAGCCAGCAGTACCTCTCTCCAAACTTTTCATAGCTCATGTGTTTGAAATGAGTTTTATAAGTTGTTTCTGTAGTAGTCTTATCTCATAAATTGTAATACCTTAGTAACAACAGTTCCAAATTAGCCATCTACCATTTTAACAGTGAGACATAGCCAATAGATATTTTAGTATCTATTTATCTATCTATCTATCCTTTAGTATCTATTTATCTAGTATCGTGAAAGATATTACAGTTACACCTTTGTATACCTAAAACTACTTCTAAAACTGAATTTGAAGTGGCTAGTCAATATTTAAAAGTAACAGAAAGTAGGTTTTTAATAAATTAAAACCTGACAAAATTTACAGAAAAAGAGTGTTCAAGCATTATTGCTGTAGTGACACATAATTATAGTGATCTTACATGAGAGCACCATTAATGCTGAACAATGTTATGATTCTAGCATGATTGTTGGCTTGTGTTTGCCAAATAATTGCTTCAATTATCTGCTTCATATTGGCCATGAAGTCTTAACCAGGACATTTATTTTTGCTTCCTGCCTGAATCCCTACTTGGTGATTCCATAGTCACAACCTTATCTTCATGTTGAAGGGTTGGTAAGACTTAGATAATAAATTTTCATCATTATTGTGGCTGAATCATCATTCTGTCTATGCTATGCAATTCTATTGAAACAGTGTAACTGTATTGTGGGGCAGAGAGAGGCTTTCTCATGTAGGGCAGTTATAATTACATGTTGCCATAGTGACAATGGATGGACAGAGGAGATCTTTTTCAGGTGCTTATTGCTTTCTAGGAAAATTTCTATCAGATTTGATCATCGTCAATGCTGGGGATTTTCCCCAGGTTAAAGGAAAAAACCTGTCACATTATCAGTTAAAATGCTGTGACTGGGGGAGAGCTTAGTTCATATTAGTTGCTGTAGTAATCTTAGTAGCACATTTGAAATCTGAGTAAAGGCAGCAAAATTAGAGTTAGGTCATCCAATGGGAGATGACATTTAAACTTCTAACTCTACAGTATTTGGGAAAAGGAGAGAAGGCAATTTCAGGGCCTCCAAAATGCCCTTATTTGATTTATTCATATTGAAAAGTATTTGTGGAACATCTGCTTACACATTTACCTCATTTGTCTTAACCCTGTGAGAATTTTCACATGTGCAAAAACATGCATGAATCTCAGAACTATTACATTGAGAAAATGGAGCCAAAGCCAAAGGGCATGAGTGGAATGATTTCATTTATGTGAATTTTAACTATCGGCAAAAATAATTTGTGGTGATGAAAGTCACACGTTTGTACTTTTGTACATTGTTTCTCAACTTGCAGGAAAAAGAACTATAAGAGACTTAAAACCCTAGAGTCAACTTTCAGCTCTGCTATTCACCAGCTGTGAGAGCTTAGGTAAATTTTAGCTCTTTCATTTCTAAAATGAAGGCCCTTTCCATGTTTAGTGTCACAAATATTATCTGAAAAACTCCTCTCCCCAACCATTCCAGGAGGTAGGATTGACGGGAAGTGGACCAAGGAACTTTGTGGGTGATGGACATATTCCATATGTTAATTGGTGTGCTACTTACACAGATGTACATACTTGCTAAAATATATTATGCTGTACATTTAAAATCTGTAAAGTTTACTGACAGTAAATGTGCGAGAAATGTAAAAAGAATAACTTTGAGTTACTCTTATGACCCACATTTTATTCATGAAACAACTGGGACTCAGAAAATTGGAGTGATGATTTGCCCATGTTCATCATGGGAGCTGGGAAACCTATCTTATCACATAAAAGTTGCAATTTTATCTTTTCAAAAGTATCAAGGGTTTCACCATAATGTTAATTATGAGCCTAATGCCTCTTTACTTAGTGCATTAGTACATTAAAGGAGCTAACAAAAGAAAAAAAAAGTTTCCCATATTCTGCTCTGTTTATGTGCACATTTACATGTTACAGAGGTAACTGGAAATGAGTAACTGTGTTTTTCCCTGAAAAGCAAAGACTGAGGGTATCCAGCAGAGGAGGTCATGATTAGGTCATTTAATCAACAGTGTTTTGAGACATCTGCTGTGTAGAGAATTCCAATAGATGTGTTTCTTTAGTGAGGTGAAAAATCTGACACAACAGCTTTCACAGTCTGTGAAATAGAAACTAGAGAAGCACTCCCTAAATAAATGACCTGGTATGTTGTTAAAAACATAGATTCTGATTCAGTGGGTCTGAAGTGAGGCTCATTCATTTGCAATTTTAACAAATTCCCAGGTGATGTTGCTATTGCTGGTCCTTAGATCACACTCTGAGTAGCAAAGATGAGGTCATTACAGCTGAAGTGAAATCTGAAATTCACCTGAGTTTTCAAATGCAAATGGCAAGCTAAAACCAGAAATCATGATTATAAGACACTATAGCGTTTTCCCTTCATATAAATTAAAAAACAAAATGAGAGGGCATATAAATATAAATATGTGGGATCAGAGAGAAAATTTGTTGTGGCCATATATTTAAATTGATTTTTTAGAACGATCTAAATACAAAAAAAATTGTTCCATTTTTATTTCTGTGTTTCTATGTACAAAGCTTTAGGTTAATGTCTTCCTAAATTCCAATAGAAGTTATTAATCTAATCAAGGATGCATTTGTAATCTTGGAAATGTTAGCATAAAGTGACCCACAAAAGGTGTTGAATGACCACAACACACACACACACACAGACACACACGCACAGACTAGAAAGTTAGCTTTTGGTGTTGTGGAACCCATCCTTAAAGATGGCCCTCAATAATCCTTGCCGTCTGGTAGTCATGCTGTTATGTAATCTTCCACATTAAATTGGTTTGACCTATGAAACCAATGGAATGATGAAGAAACGATGGTGTGTAATTTCCAAAGACAGGTCATATGAGACAGTCTGGCTTTTGCCTTGCTTCCTCTTAGATTGACTGCCATCGGGGAAGCCAGCCACCATGTTGTTAGGATGCTGAGTCAGCCCAGGTAGAGGCTTGGCAGATCTTGGAAAGAACTGAGGCTTCCTGCCAAGAGTCCTGTAAATGAGTTATCCTGGAAGTAGATCCTTCAGCTCCAGGCTTTTGAAGCAATCTGTAGTTAATACAGTGTTTGAAAAAAGAAAGAAACTGTATTTGGCAGATGTCAGACTTTTGACTTAGAAAGGTAGACTCTGTTGAAAGTCCAAGAAGTTATCTAACTGTAATCACATTCTCTTTGATCTAACCCTAAGAGTTCTTCTGATTTCATGATTACCAGGACCCTATCCCAAAGAAACAAATGTTCTAATGGAGAAAACAAGAAAAAAATGCAACATAACAAATTGGAGCACTTACAATTTACCTAATGAATAAAACCAATAACCTGTAAGATTTATTATTGGGTTACTCTTGTCTGCTCAGTCATATCTTAGTAACGTCTTAGATTGAAATACCTCAGAGGAAATAGGCAAGGAGTAATATAAATGAATTATATTGAATAATTGATAGGACTTCATAATAAATTGATTTGGTATATAGAGGGGAAGGAAGAATGGAAAACACCTTCAATAATTTTTGCCTAAAAGATTTAAGAATAATGACACACACTATTGAACAAAATAGATTAGTTGGGAAGATAAGCCAGAAGTTTAGAAATTGGAAAGAGGGCAAAGGGCTCTATTTTGTGATATTGAGTTTTGGTTAACAAAAAATCCTGCAAGGGAAAAAAAAAAAAAAAAAAAAAAAACCAAAAAACCTTTTTCTTGATTTTTACTGTCACCTTGTACTACATAATGGTGAATTTTTTTTTTTTATTCTCAAACTCCGTCTCTGCAAAATAGACAGAGATAGCAAATTTATATTTTAAGTATTTATTTTACTGATTAAAAAAATACTTAGCAAACAAGAGGTTTAGCAATATGTTGACACCATAGAGTCAGGGGTTGTCTGAAATCCAGGTTTCCCTAGCACCAAGTTATGGTTTTTTTCAGCTGGGGTATGCTGTGAGCATTGCATAACTTGCTTCTTCGTGTTGGCTGTTGGTCCAATCCCCTTATGTCTGGAATTTATCATTGTTTTGAAATGGGAAAATGTTTCACTAGATATTTTGGATAAGGTTCTAACAGAGTATCTGTTTCTTTGTGGGACCTGGTAGGGTTTTGCTTTTACCTTCGAACTTCAGTGCTGTACGTTCACGAGGACTTGTCAGGCTCTGGGGACCGCCATCAATATAGCCAAACTAATAGGAGATTGTGAAACTCAGTGCCAAAGTGTTAATTGACAAATGTGTATCTATAATTTAAATAACTAGAACACTTATATGTCTTTTACTATGTACCACCTTTGGAAGTGAGCTTAGCAACTAAAAAGTTACTTGGTGAGCATAAAATTGGGAGAGACTCTAACTCTATAGAACAAGTCATATCTGTTGTGATGCAGTTTGCAGAATATTTCCACTCTGGTGCAGAAAATCCTTTCTCAGCACTTAAAACATTTATGCTTTTAATATTCATTGTTTTCCTTGCACAGGGATATTCCAAACAGTTATGTAGCAAATATTTAAGAACTCTCCTATGTACCAGTGACTCTACAAGGAGTTGAGGATACAGTAGTAAGTAATAGCCAAGGTTTAATCCTCAAGTAACTTATATTTTAGTGAACAATTGAAATTTTATTAGTTTTCGGGTCTCCTTTTTTAAGTTATCAGAATCTTCTGTCCTCACATCCCTTTCCTTAATGATTTCCAGAATTATAGTTTGCCTTTAATTACCTGCATTTTAAAAATATCTTCTTGATGAAATTTTAGAAAGATAGATTAATGTAAGAGATGACATATTTACAAACAATGCTTTTGATCTAGATTACTTTAGTGATGATGACTAGATTGACTTTTATTTCTCTATTTTATAATAATAGCTTTTTATTTTTATTTTTCCGCGTGTAGACTGTTGTTCAGTTTTAACAAGAAAAAGACTTAAATGGAAAAAAACAATACAGCTAAACAAATAGCTGAATTACACTTACTCCATAGCATTAGATGTAAACAAACCTATAATAGATACATAACAAATTGGATGAATTTTAATTTGACAATAAACTTCAAGCAATTTACTTTAAAGATATTTGAGGCTAATAGGCTAATTATATATTGCCTGAGGTGGGGAATATTTCCTTCAGCTGACTTATTGATTTGTTGCCTTTTAACAAGAAATTTTGCTGATCTAATTACAAAGAAGGGTTAAAAAGCTAATAACTTCAAATCTGAGGTTCTCCATAATGCAACAGAATGATTAATGGTCTAACAGAAACAACCGCCCACGAACCTTTTGCCAGACACTTGAAATACCATGTCCCTAATGGAGGAGCTTGAAATACTCTGAGTTCTTTTTCTTTCTATATGAAAACAATGTTAAAATCTGCTAAATGGTAGAATAATTGGACTCATGGTGTAGCAATTACTTATGACCGGGTCTCTAAATGTTGTTTGCTTACAGTCTTTAGTGTTACTCAGTTTTTAAAACAAAAACTCTGCTATGCTAAATATATTCATCAACGAATACTACAAAACCTTCTCCCAAAACTGTATTTTTAAGTTAGTATGAGAACAATGAAGGAGAACATAATCAATGAATGGCATCAGGAAGTCAAGGAAGGTCACCAGATATTCGCATAAATTTCCCTCCCCATTCTCTCCAACAGGAATTATAAAAGAAATGTGCAGCCTAGAGTTAGGACCATATACATAGGTATTAAGATTTTCATACAAAACAGTTGAAATGAGGAAAATCAAATAGCATAGGTACTATTTTGATACATAAAATTAGAGCAAGTTGGTGAAGGATATTAGTGTGACCATTCTTTAGAATATTTTCCAGCCTAGTCCAGCCCCAAATGCGGACTCACGCTTCTTTGTCTTGGAGCAGAAAGAGCTGTGATTGTTGGTTGAGCTGGGGGAGTTCTTGGACAGTGTTGAAGTACAGGGTTAACATGGCTTTCCAGTTTCATCAGAGATTCCATTAATAGTACTGAGGTTGGGGTGGCATTATCAGTTCTTGGTGACTGTGGGAGTGGCTGGTAGGAGTGAACCAGGAACTTAGGAAGGCTGTAGAGAGCAGCCTGACTATCCACTAAGAATTGAAAGTAAAATTGAGTAAAACTTGAGGCCTAAACATTTTAATTTGAGAGAGTTCTCTTTTACCTGTTTCAGACGAGAAGAAAATAAAAATAACTTATAATTTCAACAACCCTTCCCTAGAAATAATGACAATTAACTCCAAGGTATACACAATTTTAAAAATGTTTCTTTCTTGCTAACTGGCTTATTTGCCCTTTTAATCCGCCCTGTTCCATTTTTAAAACTAAAGCTATGTCACGAAATTCTTTCTAAATCATTACTTATTCTTTCACAATATAATTTTAAGTAGCTGCTTTTTTTTATTTTTTTTTAACAGAATCTTGCTCTGTCACCCAGGCTGGAGTGCAATGGCGTGATCTCAGCTTACTGCAACCTCCACCTCCTGGGTTCAAGCAATTCTACTGCCTCTGCCTCACAGGTAGCTTGGATTACAGGTGCCTGCCACAACGCCTAGCTGATTTTTGTATTTTTGTAGAGACAGGGTTTCACCATGTTGGCCAGGCTGGTCTTGAACTCCTGACCTCAAGTCATCTGCCCACCTCAGCCTCCCAAAGGGCTGGGATTACAGGTGTGAGCCACCATGCCCGGCCAACTTGTTTTTAATTTTTATTTTGGGTTCAGGGGTACACATGAAGTTTTGTTGTATAGTAAGCTCATGTCACGGGGGTTTGTTGCACAGATTATTTTATCACTTAGGTATTAAGCCTAGTTCCCAATAGTTACTTTTCCTGATTCTTTCCCTCCTCCCACCCTCCACCCTCTGGTAGACCACAGTGTCTGTTGTTCCTTCCTTTCTGTTCATGAATTCTTATCATTTAGCTCTCACTTATAAGTGAGAATATGCAGTATTTGGTTTTCTGTTCCTGCCTTAGTTTGCTTAGGATAATGGCTTCCAGCTCCATCTAAGTTCCCAAAAGAGATATAATCTTATTCTTTATATGGCTGCATAGTATTCCATGGTGTACATGTACCACATTTTCTTTATGCAGTCTCATTGATGGGCATTTCGGTTGATTCCATGTCTCTGCTATTGTAAATAGTGCTGCAATGAGCATTTACATGCATGGGTCTTTATGGTAGAATGATTTATATTCCTCTGGGTATATACTTAGTAATGGAATTACTGGGTCAAATGGTAGTACTGCTTTTAACTCTTTGAGGTATCATCATACTGCCTTCCACAATGGTTGAATTAATTTATACTCCCACCAACAGCATGTAAGCATTCCTTTTTCATTGCAACTTTGCCAGCATCTGTTATTTTTTTTTACTTTTTAGTAATTGTCATTCTGACTGGTGTGAGATGATATCTCATTGTGGTTTTAATTTGTGTTTCTCTGATGATCAGTGATATTGAGCTTTTCTTTCATATGCTTGTTGGCCACATATATATCTTCTTTTGAAACTATCTGTTCATATCATGTGCCCACTTTTTAATGGGGTTATTTTTCTCTTGTAAATGTGTTTAAGTTATTTATAGATGCTGAAATTTGACCTTTGTCAGATAGCTTGCAAATATTTTCTCTCATTCGGTAGGTTGTCTGTTTATTCTGTTGATAGCTTCTTTTGCTGTACAGAATTAAGCTTACGTTTAATTAGATTCATTTGTCAAGTTTTGCTTTTGTTTTGATTGCTTTTGGTGTCTTTTTGAAATCTTTGCCCATTCCTATGCCCAGGATGGTATTGCCTAGGTTGTCTTCCAGGATCTGTATAGTATTGGGTTTTACATTTAAGTTTTTAATCCATCTTGAGTTGATTTTTGCATATGGTATAAGGAAGGAGTCCAGTTTCAATCTCCTGCCTATGGCTAGCCAGTTATTCTAGCACCATTTATTGAATAGTGAGTCTTTTCCCCATTGCTTATTTTTGTCAGCTTTGTCAAAGATCAGATGGTCATAGGTGTGGGACCTTATTTCTGGGCTAGCTATGCTGTTCCATTCATCCATGTTCCTGTTTTTGTACCAGTACCATACTTTTTTTTCTTTTAATTGTTACTTTAGCTCTGTCATATAGTTTGAAGTTGGGTAACATGATATTTTCAACTTTGTTCTTTTTACTTAGGATTGCCTTGGCTGTTTAGGCTCTTTTTTAGCTCCATGTAAATTTTGAAATATTTTTTTCTAGTTCCACGAAGAATGTCTGTGGTAGTTTGATAGGAATAGCACTAAGTCTATAAATTGCTTTGGGCAGTATGGCCATTTTAATGATATTGAGTCTTCCTATCCATGAGCATGGGATATTTTTCCATTTGTGTCTTCTCTGATTTCTTTGAGCAGTGTTTTATAATTCTTATTGTACAGATTGTTCAACTCCTTGGTAAGCTGTATTTCTAGGTACTTTATTCTTTCTGTGGCAATTGTGAATGAGATTGTGTTTCTGAATTGGCTCTTGGCTCAACTGTTGTTGGTGCATAGGAATGCTAGTGAATTTCGTATGTGGATTTTATATTCTGAAACTTTGCTGTAGTTGTTTATCAGCTAGAGGAGCTTTTGGGATGAGACTATGGGGTTTTATAAATGTAGAACTTCTCTAAAGTTCCCAGGTCTCCATGTGTGCGTGAGCAGCTGCTCTGCCGAAACTCCACATAGCTCTCTGTGTCAGACTGAGGGCTCTGGTGGAGTGGGTTCGTGAGGTGATCTCCTGACCTGAGGGTTGCAAAGATCCATGGGAGAAAAGTGGGTTCCCTGGGTAGCACATTCACTCACCATTTCCTTGCTTGGGAGAGCTTCCCCTGGCTCTGTGTTGCTCCCTGGTGGGCTTTCATCCTGCCTTGCTATTCTCCATTCTCCATGGGTCAAGTTGTTTCTTTGATTAGTCCCAATGTGTGTTCCTTGATGTTTCAGTTGAAGATGCCATACTTACTAGCCCCTTCTTTTTCTTTCTGTGAGAGCAACATACACTAGCTGCTTCTAGTCAGCCATCTTGGCCAACTTCCAGTTAACATTTAGTTACAAGATTTTTCTGTCATCAAGGTCATTATCAAAAATATTTCTATTATAACCCAGATTCTTGTTTCACTTTATTTTCCTATAGATACGCTGCACGTATCCCCAACTCCTGGGTTTAGCCACTTTTATGTTATTTTTCCCACTGTCTGTTGTGCAAGCCAGGAGTGACTATGAGGTTTTCTTTGCTTTTCTCTTAGTCCACTCTTCCAGGTCTATCTTCTTGGATACTGGCCTCAGTGCTCAACCAGAGGGCTAAAACTAGGGGAAGTTTCTTTATTTATGGAGACTAGAAGGAGAGGGGGTAAGTGGATAGGAGCGGCTTATTTCTCGTTTGTTTCTGGCTCTTCCGAGAATGGTCCATGGGCCAGCACTGATAGCATTTCCTGGGAGCTGGTTAGAAATACAGAATCTCAGGACCTATCCCTGGCTGTTGAATCAGAATTTGCATTTAGGATATGCTAGTGATTTACATTCCTGTGAAAGCTTGAGAAGTACTGCTTTAGTTCATTACCATTAATTGTCCTTTGATTACTCCTATACGAGGGACTCCTCAACTTGTCTTCTCAATGGAATTACCAGGGGAGCATCCAAAAACACTGATGTTGTGCTCTATCTCTAAGAAATTATTATTTAATTGAGCTGGGATGTGTCTTGGGCACCAGAATCATTAAGTGATTTCCTAAGTGATGTGAATGTGCAACCAATTCTAGGAGCCACTGCCAAGTACCTTCTATACTAGTTCTGTCCTGTTTGAAAAGTTTTTCTAGGTCTGTATCCTATACTATTTTGAGTTACAGTTTTCTTGCCTACCAATTTCATTCTGTATGCCTCTATTTTGAGGAAATTTTTATAAAATGCTATTTCATTAACGGTATGTTGTTTCTTTTTTAAATTCCCCAATACTGTTATGTATTTAAATTTTAAGCTTCAACACTTTCAAAGAGAAATACAATCCAAGTAGGATAGTTTTATAGATTGATATAATATTTACTTTCCTCCATTTTTCTTTTTAATGTTCTTTCTTCTTCTTGGCATGGCCGAATTCCTTAAAATCTAACCTGGCTGCATCATTTATCAACCCTCATTGTCACCATTGGTCTGTCTTTTTTTTTTTTTTTTTTTTTTTTTTAAGAGATGGAGTCTCACTCTGTTGCCCCGGTTGGAGTGCAGTGGCGCGATCCCAGCTCACTGCAAGCTCCGCTTCCTGGGTTCACACCATTCTCCTGCCTCAGCCTCCGGAGTAGCTGGGACTACAGGCACCGACCACCACACCCAGCTAATTTTTTGTATTTTTAGTAGAGATGGGGTGGTCTGTTTTTTTGACACCGTTGTGTCTATTGGTGTTCCTGGGGACTACAGTTATAGCAGGGTTTCTTAATAGTGGCATTATTGACATTTTGGGCTGAATAATTCTTTTACATTGGTGGCTATCTTGTGTGTAATCAGATGTTTAGCATTATCCCTGGCCTTTACCCACTAAATGTCGGTAGCACTCCCTACCTTGCCTTTACTATACAGGTTGTGACAAAAATTGTTCCGTGTATTGCCAAAAATACCATAGGAGACAAAATTCTGTCTAGGTTGAGAACCACTGAGTTATAGGGTTGTCAGGCATTCTCAATGGCTAATAAATACTGCAGCAAGTATATTTTTAAAATATTATTTCACAAATGAGACATTGTTTACTATCTTTATGATAGGTGTGTATTTTTAATTGATTTTATTCTGTATGGTGGTCTATAGATTATCTTGAGTTTGTGGAATTTTGTTCTTTATTACTAAGATGGTTTAGCACATACAAAATGAAATGTGATTTAATCGTTATGTATTATTAAGACTTTTAATATGAAGGAATTTACAAATCTAGCTAGCTAGATGGATCATAGACCAGGGGTCCCAATATTAGAATAAGAAAAAAATTATCAAATGATTAGTCTACTAATGGTCATTGTTTGGAGTGAATAGTGGCGAAAATTACCTTAACTTGGAAAACAAGAATACATTTACTCAACATGCTGATCCTTCAGTTCTATTCCTAAGGTTAAATATTTAAGGATTCTATCTTTATTAATGTCCTTTTAAGATGGAATATATATTAAAATAGTTTTTTGAATATATACTTGGAAGTGGAATTACTGGGTCAGATGGTAGTTCTGCTTTTAGTATTTTGAAGAATCTCAATACCTTTTTTATAATGACTGTATTACTGATTTACACTGACAGTGTATGAGTTCCCTTTTTTCCGGCATACTCGCCAACACTGATGTTTCATCTTTTTGATACAAGCCGTTCTTACAGGTATGAGGTGGTATCTTATTGTAGTTTTAATTGGTATTTTCCTAATCATTAATAATGTTGAGAACTTTCTAATGTTTCTATTGGCCATTTGTACGTGTTAAATTGAAGTGGGTGGAATCCTATAATTTCTGACACCATGAATAAATTTGGAGGATATTATGTTAAGTGGAATAAGCTAGGCACAGAAAGGCAAATACTGCATGATCTTTTAGATATGGAAAACTAATAAAGTTGAACTCATAGAAGCAGAGATTAATGATAGTTACCAGAGGCTGAGGGGCAGCAGGATGGGGAGCAAGGAAATTGGAAGTTATTCATCAATGGGTACAAAGTTTCACATGGGAGTAACAGGTTTCACAATCTATTGCACAGCAGGGTGACTAGTCAATAATAATGTATTATATATTTCAAAATAACTAAGAGAATATATTTCAAATGTCTCACCATTAAAAAATAATAGGTAAATGAGGTGATGGATAGGTTAATCAGGCTGATTTAATCATACCTCATTGTGTATATATATCAAGACATCAACCTATACCTCATAGATGTATATACAGTTATGATTTGTCAATAAAAATAATGTAATACATTTAAAGATAAAAATGTATATTTTTGTAAAAAAATAAAGACCAAAGGCCTGTCACAGATTGCAGGAAACAACAATGAAATACAATATGTGATCCTGGGTTGGATCCTGGACTAGAAAAGGACAGTTGTGAAAAAACTAGCAAAATTCAAATAAAGTCAGCAGATTAGTTAATAGTATTGTATCAACGATAATTTCACGGTTTTGATCATTGTATTTTAGTTATTTAGGATATCAACATTAGGAAAGGTGAGTGAAGACTATGTGGGTACTCACTGTATTTATTTTTCAACTTTTCTTTAAGTCTAAAATTATTTCAAACTTAAAAGGAAAACAAAACCAAAACAAAAATGCCTCTACATTTTTAACATACATTTGTATTTGTATTTCTTTTATTTTATACCAGGAAAGCTAGTTAACAGTTTGTTAAATCCTCATAATTCTGGTGAACAAAGACCCTAGTGTCACACGTGTCCGTATAGAAGACCACCTAAACAGGCTTTGTGTAAGCAACAAGGCTGTCTATTCACTTGGATGCAAGTGGGCTGAGTCTGAAAAGAGAGTCAGCGAAGGGAGATAGGAGAGGGGCAGCTTTATAGGACTTGGGTAGGCAATGGAAAGTTACAGTTGAAGGTGGTTATCTGTTGTCAACCGGGGGAGGGGCAGGGGGAGGTCACAAGGTGCATGGTGGGGAGATCATGAGATCCACTGTCCGGGAGAACAATGTCATAAGGTTGATGGATCAGTTAGGGTAGGGCTGGAACAAGTCATAATGGTGGAATGTCGTAAGGTTGGTTAATCAGTTAAGGCAGAAACTGGCTGTTTCACTTCTTTTGTGGTTTTTCGGCTGTTCCAGACTTCTTGGCTCCTGCAGGCCATCTGGATGTATACGTGCAGGTCACAGGGGTTACAATGGCTTAGCTCCAGTTCAGAGGCCATGAACACATTACGAAAGCAGATGGTAGAAGTATAAAGTCAGAAGCACACATACTAAGCTTCCTATTTCTTTCTTTACTGATGGAATTAGCTGGAGATAAGATAGATCTTAAGCCTGCCAGCCAGAGGGCATATACAGTAGTAGTCACAGAAGTGAAAATTCAGTTTCCAAAGGGAGATTTCATCTTCCATACACAATTGTATTTCCTTTAAGCTACATTTGGCATGATTCATTTACATTTTTGAGCTAAGATTTTAGTTAAAACATGGCTAAATCCAGTCATAATGCTAACAGTCTTCCATTCACCGAAATAAGGTTGCAAATAGGTAGGGAGAGGTTGAAGTGAAGGTTCACAATTGGAAATTAAATCTTGTCCTCCAGATGAAGGGGGCTTTCGTGCAGTGTAGATTGGAAGAAGTGTTTTCTATTATGCTTCACATTTCTAAAGCCAACATTTGAGCAACAGCTTTTTTTTCCCTCTTGAACATTTTGGAAATAAGGAGCCTTCATTTCCACGATGGTTGCCAGGCTCATTTCCCCAGTACTGCCTGATCATGTGCCTTTCATCAAGTTTCTCTGGGCTGTGTTGGCCTTTAGCAGAATGCTGCCGAATTATCAGGATGTAGCTCAGTGATTTGTCCTCAACTCCATGGAGAGACGAGAAATTTTCCTTGGCCAAATACAAACAGAGAAAATTAAAAAGGGAAAGTTATTTTATTTCAGGAAACATTTTTTGTTGCTATGGATTTGTCAGGACATGGATCCTTCATTTCATTTCATTTCATTTTGTCCCATTCAGCATTTCTCTTCCATTTATGAATAGTTTTGGAAATTCTAGCAGCAAATAGGCTTGCCCCCAACACTTGGCTTGATATTCTGCGTATGACAAATGTGTCTTTTCCTATGGAATGCACTCTCTCAACAACCTGGCAACTTCAGTTAGTCCACCTTTGCTTTGACCTGAAATAGCTAAACAATTGAGTCAACATAGTTGGATTCTGAATTGTCCAGAAAATGCCTCATTCAGTCCATTCACTTCCTTTTTTCTTTTGCAGGTTAATGTAACCAAGTACCTCCACTTTTCTGATAGGTGGTTTGGTTATTTTTTTCCTCCCTTCTTTTCTCATTTCCCTGGTTCCACACTTCCTACTTAGCCCTTTAGAAATGCAAATATAACCTTTACTTCCTCCTCACCAGACATCCCCTACGGGGCAAGTTCATCTGTGTGCTCCAAGAGAGATCTCTTTACGGTAGATTTGTAGACCAAAGCATGCCCTGACTGAACTTTCACCTCCAGGAATTCTCCTCAGCAGTGCATATTGAAAGCATGCCCACTTGGCCACTTTTACAACATACTTCTGCTCAGAATGGCACGAACTCAACTGCCTGTTTGATAAGGCAAGAGCTAGCAGCTGCCCTTGTTCATTTCCTCTTCTACCTTATAAAAGTGCCCACTTTCTGCTCCAAAAGTGAAGCAGCATGGCAGGACATCTGTGCATCTTCCCAAAGCTAGCTTTGGAGTAAATTCACTTGCTTTGTGTCAGACCTCTGTCTTATTAATTGGACTCTGCATGTGGCAAGCAACTAACCCACATTTCAGTTACAGTTACACTACACAATGCTTCCTACAGTGGTATTGTTACGGTTGGTAGTTAGACATGAGTGGGGCAAGAGAGGCCCCTCCCAAGGAATTTCCGATGACCATCAGGTGATGGTCAGGCAGTTGTTAAGCTATCTCTCTAAAATAATAATTGGTCACAGCTATTGCCAGGGAAATGTAGTCTCCCAATAGATAGAAATGCCTGAAACTGGTGATCAGCAGCTTCCTAATAAGATCTCAGGACCTGTGTAAGTGGGCTCAAGTATGCACATGAAGAGGCAAAATGTCAGAGTTTAACTGGTATATGATCTAGAAACATTTGACTGGTAAGGGGAACATGCTTCAAGTGAGCATGCGCACAACTCCACTGAACACAGCGTGCATGCTCCCCTCCCAGTTGCTAGCAGGCCACTGTGCATGAGAACAGCCTACCTCAAAAGAAGAATCAGGGTGTAGGATGTAATAAATTCCTCTTCAAAGGTTTTAGCCTATAAATTGTTAAGTACGATGATTTCTGAGATCCTTTCCAAAGAACCAATGTATCAGTATATTCAACTCCCCTGTTCTTTGTTCTTCATTTTAAAGTTTAACTTTCTCATTCTCTTCATCTCCTTGCCCCTGGTTTCAGTAAACAACCCCCTCCTAGCCTCTATCACCTGCTTTGTCCTGAGTCACCCCTGGTCACCTGCTCTGACCTGCATCATCCTGAGTCATCTGTTCTGTAGCCATCCTTCCTGCCAAACTACTCACCCTGCCACTCTGACTCGTACCCTTGCTCCCTTTAAAATAGGCAATCAGAATTAGCTTGATGGTCCAACCCTAGCCAATAGGGGAATGACATGGCAGTAGGGGCTACCTGCGTCAGGAATAAAAACCCCTTCCCCTTCCTTGTTCAGGTGTGCTCTCACCGTTGCGCCACCTACAAGTCACACCCTTCTGTAGAAGTAAAATTGCCTTGCTGAGAAAATTAAATTTATGTTTGAGTGCTATTCCTTTTGCAGCACTGAAAATTTATTTCTAACAAGAGGAGAAGGAACACAAGACCCCAGAAGTATGCCAGCATATAAAACCCCAAGTCAAAGGTCAAACCAGACACTTAATTCCTCAAATCACTTGCCTGGCCCACTTCCAAGCATACTTTCCTTCCTTTTGTTTCTGTTCTAAAGTTTTCTAATAAACTCACTCTTGCTCTAAAACTTGCCTTGGTCTTTTGCTCTGCCTTATGCCTCTCAGTCAAATTCCTTCTATTGAAGAGGAGAGATTTGAGGTTGCTGCAGAAGCATGACAATTCACTGCTGCTAACATACTTTGCTGCACGACTCAGGGACATTCCCTAGTGCTAGTAATATGGGCTTTTTATCAAAAAGATTTTGGGATAAATTAATGCCTATTAGCTGTCTTTAAATATAGGAAAAATTAATCATCATAGCGATCACACAATAATAAAAATTTGGCATTTCACATTTGTTGGATACTTTATTCTGGAACAAGTGCTCTTCGACATATTACCACATTTTTAATCTTGCAACAGCCCTGATATAAGGTCATTTGAGTACTAGCTTCTGTCTAACCACCTTTTCAACTCTGACTCTGGAAACCACGAAAGGTAATAGTAATTTGGATCTTCACTGTAGGTATTCTACACAGGGAAGAAAATGAATTTTGTGCTGACATTACCTGCCAGCTTCCCAGAAACCCTCCCTAAATGTCTATCTGTCTCTTCAAATTTTTACCCCACAGCAGGTACTGACACTTATGTCTCTGGACTTATATATCCCACTTCTCTCCCACAGTCCCCACAGTCTCTCAGGACTATGCCATTTCTAGTTTTTAATTCCTCCTTCCTTGATGCCATTTTTATCCTTCCTTCACTCGCATGCCAGCTCCTGGGAGTACAGTTTGCCTCAAGGTAAGCATCCTTCCCTCAACCCAGAATTCTGGTGTAAAAAATTCTGTACTTTGTTTCACATGTATGAGTAAATGGAGGCAAAATAACTAAAGTAATTGCCTAAGATCACCCCGCTAGTAAACTGCAAATCTGAATTTGAACTAGAGTCTGACTAATTACTGTGTTCTTTACTTCAAACCAGTTTCCCTTGTAATCCTATCATCTGTATATTACCTCGTTTATGTCAAGCCTTAATGACAGATTTTGTTTCCCATCATCACTATTTGGGCAGAGTGATTACTTAGAGTCAGAGCTGACAAGTCCAAGTGCGCTCAGAGGAGTTTTAAATAGGTTAGAAAAACCTAACTGGGTTGCTTATTTAAAAAGGAAACAAAACAACCTTTAGGTTATAAAGTTGGAGGCAGCATAATTAAATAGGCATCCCAAGATGCAGTGTTTTAAAAGACTTCCTGGACAGAAAGTTCTCTTCTTCATCCACCCACACCAGCATTACTACTCTGACAGATCTTCCCTTAGGGAAATCAATACAATCACTCAACATCTTAACATCTACAGCTGTCACTGGCCCCAGTCCATAGCTTTTGTTTTGCCTTTACCAAGTGAATGATAGTGAATGAATGAGATTTTATAGTTTTTTTCTTTTTAATACAATGAACGTCTACTTGACAGACTCCTGTGGTTTTCCTATAAGGGCCTCCGTCTGGTCTGATGGGGTTTTGTGTTCTTTTTCCCTTAGCTTGTTCCTTTCAGAAAAAGCTAGGGTTTCACATCTCACCCCACTAGTTAGTGGTTCTCCAGCGTGACTTCACATTGATACCACCCTGGGAACTTCTATAAAATACTGATGCCTAGATCCTATTACTGATCAATTAAATCAGAATCTTGGGGGGTGGGGAGGAGTCTATTGTGCAACTTCTGGCTTAGGTGACCATTATATTCAACTCAATTCCTAAGTTCCCACTGAGATAGGATTACGGGACAGGTGGTTCAGGAGACCACAGAAGAGGTTGTACTTTACAATTTCAGCATGAAACTTAGCAACTGTTTGTGATATTCTTGCTTATAATGGAGTGTACATTTATCAGATTTGACATAATGATATTGAGTGACACACCACTCCCAAACTCAGCAGCTTGCATCAGAGAACATTTATTCCTTGCTCATGGTCTGTAGGCAACAGGTTTGCCTGGTTTAAGCTGAACACTGCTGTGTATTTTTCATCAGGCTTCAGATAAGTTGCACTTTACTCCAGGTGGAAATGTGGTTCAAGTCTCTTTCACATGTGTCTCATCTTCCTTGGACCATCCATTGAGTGCCCAAGGCATCTACTTTTCATGGCAGATCACTGTCATGCAAAAGCCAAACTCAGTTGTTCTTAAAAATCTCTCCTTGATTCATGTCCATTAATGTGTCTTTAGACAAAGTAATTCATGACCCAGCCCAACATTAATGGGATGGAGACATAATATACTTTGCCCACAGTAAGAGAAGAAAGAAGATAAATATTTTCTTACAAAGTCCACACTCTCATAATGATATGGGTAAGAGACAGGGAAATACTGGGTAGAAGAGGGTTGTTCTCTGGCAAAGGTCTCACCCTCAAGCGTGGATATGTGTGTTCCTAAGTGGGAATAGGCATTCCTGTTTTTGTGCCAAAAATGTTGCCTTCTGGTGCAACATGCCCCCCCATTCTGTGCCCATATCAACCCCAGACTCCAGGCTCCAGAAGGAGATGAGAAGATGAACAGAAGAGCAGAAGAATGGCAGAATGGCATGGCAGAGATAAGAAAAGGAGCATCTGAATGCCAAGGGGAGTTTGACTGGGGATGGCCAGAGAGGAGTTTAGCTGCAGGACGACCAAACTCCAGGGGAAGATCATCTTCACACTTCCTCCCTCTGCTAGTCCCCCATCCATCCCAATGAGAGCCACCTCTACCACCCAAAAACCCCCCACATTTACCACCCTTAAGTCTGTGTGTGAGTTGATTCTTCTGGGATGCTGGATAAGAGCTCGGGGTACAGAAAGCTGTCACACTGACACCTTCTGCCATTGTGAAAAGGCAAGAGGGTTCACTGAGCCGGTTAACACATAAGCCGTCTGCAGATGGCAAAGCTAAAAGAGCACACTGTAACACATGCCACACCCACTTGGGCTTTGGGAGTTGCAGACACACCCCTCTAGTTGCTACCATGGGGCCAGAGCCCCAGAGCACTCACCCTGGCTCCCGTGCCTGCCTGTCAGTGTGCTACCCCTCCTGTAAAAGGTTTGCGTGTGCGGTAGCCGAACACATAGGCCACACCCCTGTGTGCAAGTGGTTCAGGGAACTCTCCCGTTACAATAAGGAGAAATATAAACTTGTTGACAATCTTAGAACATAACTGACTAAAGAAGGGCTGAATTTTCAACTATTCTGTATATCTAAAATTATCCCAAAATAAAGTTTATTTAAAAAGAAACAAAAGAAGAAGTAAGCTACCATGTGATGAGGGAGCTAGCTCTAGTCACTGGAAATGTTGACACAGACTATAGAAAATCTCTTGGTGGGAAATGTGTACAATGGACTGAAGCATGAGTCAATTATCCAGTGTATTTTTTAGATTTATATTGACATGTCACAGAGAGGAGGGGACAGAAAAATTGTGTGTGACAGATTCAATGTTAAAAATTGTCATGATAGGTTGCAACCAACCAGGTAAAATATCAAAGGGATAAATGTAATGCCACATATTTGGGTTTACCATCTCAATTGTTTTATATATACTAAATAAAAATTTAGAGTACATAATTAATGAGTGTATGGTCTATATTTTATTAAATCATTGTTTAAATATAGCATTCGTTAGAATTTGTGAATATCCTTGGGCATCCCATGGCAGAATTAGTATGCAAGATATCTTTTGGCCTAAGGCTTTAGTTGGTCACAGAGAACTGCTGGCTGGGGTTAACGCTACTAACAATAATAGAAGCAGCAGCTAATATTTGTGAAGTGTTTACTGAGAGTCAGTTGTAGCTAAGTGCTTTACATAGATTAGTTCGTCCTCAAAAATCCCTGTGAGGTAGAACTAATGCCTTTTCCATTTTACTGGTGACAAAACTGAGGCTTAGTGAGTTAAAGTAACTTGCCTGAGATCCCATAATTCATGATTGGTATTGCTGAAAGTTCAACTCAGGGTATCTTATATTATAACATGTTGGTGTAACCATTACAGTCTACTGCCTCTGCATTTGAACTGGCATGACATTTAAATACTAGTAGTTTCCCCAGGAGCCTGTTCTGTGTATTAAGGTACTGACCCTCGACAACTTGCTATTATGACACATTTTTAGGGTTATCTTGAGATGGTGCTATGTCTATTTTAGATATATCTTCTCTCTGGGACTGCTCCATAGGCTTCTTATAAGCAAAATGTGCTCTAAAAGCTGCCGTACATCAGAACTCCTTCCCCAAATCTAAGTGACCACCCTCGCCACCACCAGAATCTATTTGAGACACAAGCTCATTGTTGCAACTGCCTCCCATTTTGCTATCGATTATTTTCAACTTGCCAGAGGGAGCTAATGGCCAAATTACAGGCTGGTATTTCCCAATCAGTCATCATTAGAGCTGCATTTATTATAGATAAAGTGACTTTCAGAGCCAGAATGACAACTTTAACAATGAAAAGAAAACATAGGAGCTCATTTTGTAATATGAACATAGCTGTCTTCAGTGAACAGCTACATTTAGCCTAAAAAATGTACTTGCAAATATCCTTATTGTCTCATGCATAGTTGTTTCACATATAAGCGCATCTGAGAAAATGTAAGTTCCAGGACTGCTCTTTAAAAGGGATGTGGAGCCCAGCAGATTTGTGTGTGTGTGTGTGTGTGTGTGTGTGTGTGTGTATGTTTGTTTGCTTTTTGAACTCAAGGAAGAAATTTAAGTCACCAATGTAATTCACCAAACTTGAATGTGGAAAAGGAACAGGGGAAAATGAAAGAACTAAGTTGATAGTAAGTAAATCTGAAAACAATTACAATTCATTCTTTCAGTGAAAGTGAATGGACAGAGGGGCAATAAGGTTACAGAAAAAGCCAGAAAATAGGATAATTTGTCAAAATGGGAATAAGAATCAGCACACAAGATTTGGAAGAGAATTTATTGTGAAAAGGAAGATGTCCCTAAGCAAGTATTGTCTAATTGACGAGTCCTGAAATAAGGAAAAGAGAACAGAACACATTTTTTTTCATGATACTTTAAGTTCTAGGGTACATGTGCACAATGTACAGGTTTGTTACATATGTATACACGTGCCATGTTGGTGTACTGCACCCATTAACTCGTCATTTACATTAGTTATTTCTCCTAATGCTGTCCCTCCCCCCTCCCCTACCCCATGACAGGCCCTGGTGTGTGATATTCCCCACCCTGTGTCCAAGCATTCTCATTGTTCAATTTCCACCTGTGACTGAGAACATGCAGTGTTTGGTTTTCTGTCCTTGTGATAGTTTGCTCAGAATGATGGTTTCCAGCTTCATCCATATCCCTACAAAGGACATGAACTCATCCTTTCTTATGGCTACGTAGTATTCTATGGTGTATATGTGCCACATTTTCTTAATCCAGTCTATCATTGATGGACATTTGGGTTGGTTCCAAATCTTTGTTATTGTGAATAGTGCCGCAATAAACATACGTATGCATGTGTCTTTAAAGGAACATGATTTATAATCTTTTGGGTATATAAAGCAATGGCAACAAAAGCCAAAATTGACAAATAGGATCTAAATGAACTAAAGAGCTTCTGCACAGCAAAAGAAACTAGCATCAGAGTGAACAGGCAACCTACAGAATGGGAGAAAAATTTTACAAGCTACCCATTTGACAAAGAGCTAATATTCAGAATCTACAAATAACTTAAACAAGTTTACAAGAAAAAAAATCAAACAACCTCATCAAAAAATGGACAAAGGATATGAACAGACACTTATCAAAAGAAGACATTTATGCAGCCAATAGACACATGAAAAAATGCTCATGATCACTGGCCATCAGAGAAATGCAAATCAAAACCACAATGAGAGACCATCTCACACCAGTTAGAATGGTGATCATTAAAAAGTCAGGAAACAACAGGTGCTGGGGAGTATGTGGAGAAATAGGAATACTTTTACACTGTTTGTGGGACTGTAAACTAGTTCAACCATTGTGGAAGACAGTGTGGCAGTTCCTCAAGGATCTAGAACTAGAAATACCATTTGACACAGAACACATTTTTATATAATCAAATGAACGTGCTCACTGGGAGTCATGAAGTAATGTGCTGTATTCTCAGAAGTTATTTTGTTTTATAAGAAAACTACCAGCAATTACTCAATTTTCCAGAGTTACATTTCAGGCTTAATGGGAAACAGGCTATTCTAAGATTGTTTGATTAATAATAGTTTCTAAAATAAGATAGATAAAATGCCTTAAAGAAAGAGAAAGAAAACCTATGGTTTCCTGGAAGGTGATCTTTTAGGTCTTGTTGAATTTGCCTTCTACTTCCTGTCCCCCTTGCCAGCCTGTTGGGTCTGTCAACTGAAGAATGACAGGGTTCATAAATTTGTAAAGGAGAGATTTATTTCCCTTAAAGGTTTGGAGTCTGTAGGGTGGCCATTCTGAAAGGCTGGGAAGCATAGCCTCCAGCAAGAAGCCAAAAACAGACTGGAAGGGCAATGAGAGCAGGAATTTATGCTGAGTGGGGCAGCTGAATATGCATTTTCAATAAGCTATAGGAAGAGCCATGAATATTTATGAAAGGAGAAAATATGCATATGCCATTAAGCTTCATGCCCCTTCATGGATCCAATGTTAAAAATAAACAGCAGTGTTAGCATGACCCAAGGGTGGAGTTTTCAGCCTTCTGATTTCCAAATGTGAAGCAGAAGACATGAAAATGTGTACTGTGCATCCTCTGTAGAGTGGCTAGAGCCATTCTATGGTTGGTGGTCTCTTTTATTTTGTTTTTATTATTATACTTTAAGTTGTGGGGTACATGTATAGAATGTGTAGGTTTGTTACATAGGTATACACGTGCCATGGTGGTTGGCTGCACCCATCAACCAATCATCTACATTAGGTATTTCTCCTAATGCTATACCTCCCCTTGCCCCTCATCCCCCAATATGCCCCCTGTGATCTTCCCCTCCCTGTGTCCACGTATTCTCATTGTTCAACTCCCACTTATGAGTGAGAATATGCAGTGTTTGCTTTTCTGTTCTTGTGTTGGTTTGCTGAGAATGATGGTTTCCAGCTTCATCCATGTCCCTGCAAAGGACATGAACTCATCCTTTTTTATGGCTGCATAGTATTTCATGGTGTATATGTGCTACATTTTCCTTATCCAGTCTATCATTGATGGGCATTTGGGTTGGTTCCAAGTCTTTGCTATTGTGTGAACAGTACTGCAATAAATATGTGTGTGCACGTGTCTATATAGTAGCATGATTTATAACCCTTTGGTTATATACCCATTAATGGGATTGCTGGGTCAAATTATATTTCAGGTTCTAGATCCTTGAAGAATAACCACACTGTCTTCCACAATGGTTGAACTAATTTACACTCCCACCAGCAGCGTAAAAGTGTTCCTATTTCTCCATATCCTCTCCAGCATCTGTTGTTTCCTGACTTTTTAATGATTACCATTCTAACTGGTGTGAGATGGTATCTCATTGTGGTTTTGTTTTGCATTTCTCTAATGACCAGTGATGGTAAGCTTTTTAAAATATGTTTGTTGACTACATAAATGTCTTCTTTTGTGAAGTGTCTGTTCATATCCCTTGCCCACTTTTGGATGGGGTTGTTTGTTTTTTTCTTGTAGATTTGTTTAAGTTCTTTGTAAATTCTGGATATTAGACCTTTGTCAGAAGGATAGATTGCAAAAATTTTCTCCCATTCTGTAGGTTGCCTGTTCACTCTGATGATAGTTTCTTTTACTGTGAAGAAGTTCTTTAGTTTAATTACATCCCATCTGTCAATTTTGGCTTTTGCTACCATTGCTTTTGGTGTTTTAGACATGAAGTATTTGCCCATACCTATGTCCTGAATGGTATTGCCCAGGCTTTCTTCTAGGGTTTTCATGATTTTAACTATTACATTTAAGTCTTTAATCCATGTTGAGTTCATTTCTGTATAAGATGTAAGGAAGGGATCCAGTTTCTGTTTTCTGCGTATGGCTAATTAGTTTTCCCAACACCATTTATTAAATAGGGAACCATTTCTCCATTGCTTGTTTTTGTCAGTTTTGTCAAAGATCAAATGGTTGTATATGTGTGGTGTTATTTCTGAGGCTCTGTTCTGTTCCATTAGTCCATAGATCTGTTTTGGTACGAGTACCATGATGTTTTGGTTACTGTAGCCTTGTAGTATACTTTGAAGTCAGGTAGCATGATGCCTCCAGCTTTGTTTTATTATTATTTTTATTTATTATATAGTAATAATATATATTATTTTATTTATATATAAATATATATTATTTTAATATATAATATATTATATAAATATATATTATTTTATTTTATTGTTTTTGCTTAGGATTGCCTTGGCTATGCAGGCCCTTTCTTGGTTCCATATGAAATTTAAAATAGTTTCTTCAGTTCCGTGAAGAAAGTCAATGGTAGCTTGATGGGGATAGCATTGAATCTATAAATTACTTTGGGCAGTATGGCCATGTTCACGATATTGATTCTTCCTATCCATGAGCATGGAATATTCTTCCATTTGTTTGTGTCCTCTCTTATTTCCTGGAGCAGTGATGTGTAGTTCCCCTTGAAGAGGTCCTTCACACCCTTTGTAAGTTGGATTCCTAGGTATTTTACTCTCTTTGTAGCAATTGTGAATGGGAGTTCACTCATGATTTGGCTCTCTGTTTGTCTGTTATTGGTGTATAGGAATGCTTGTGATTTTTGCACATTGATTTTGTATCCTGAGACTTTGCTGAAGCTGCTTATCAGCTTAAGGAGATTTTGGGCTGAGATGATGGGATTTTCTAAATATACAATCATGTAATCTGCAAACAGAGACAATTTGATTTCCTCTTTTCCTATTTGAATATCCTTTATTCCTTTCTCTTGTCTGATTGCCCTTGCCAGAACTTCCACTACTGTGTTGAATAGGAGTGGTGAGAGAGGGCATCCTTGTCTTGTGCTGGTTTTCAAAGGGAATGCTTCTAGTTTTTGCTCATTCAGTATCATATTGGCTGTGGGTTTGTCGTAAGTAGCTTTTATTATTTTGAGATATGTTCCATCAATACCTAGTTTATTGAGAGTTTTTAGCATCAAGGGCTGTTGAATTTTGTCAAAGGCCTTTTCTGCATCAATTTAGATAATCATGTGGTTTTTGTCATTTGTTCTATTTATGTGTTGAATTATGTTTATTGATTTGCGTATGTTGAACCAGCCTTGCATCCCAGGGATGAAGCTGACTTGTTCGTAGTGGTTAAGCTTTTTGATGTGCTGCTGGATTCAGTTTGCCAGTATTTTATTGCAGATTTTTGCATTGATGTTCATCAGTGATATTGACCTTAATTTTTCTTTTTTTGTGTGTTTCTGCCAGGTTTTGTTATCAGGATGATGCTGGCCTCATGAAAACGGTTAGGGAGGATTCTCCCTTTTTTATTGTTTGGAGTAGTTTCAGAAGGAATGGTACCAGCTCCTGTTTTGACCTCTGGTAGAATTTGGCTGTGAATCCATCTGGTCCTGGAATTTTTTGGTTGGTAGGCTATTAATTACTGCCTCAATTTCAGAACTTGTTATTGGTCTATTCAGGGATTTGATTTCTTTCAGGTTTAGTCCTGGGAGGGTGTATGTGTCCAGGAATTTATCCCTTTCTTCTAGATTTTCTAGTTTATTTGCATAGATATATTTGTAGTATTCTCTGATGGTAGTTTATATTTCTGTGGGATCAGTGGTGATATCCTTTTTATCATTTTTATTGTATGTATTTGATTCTTCTCTCTTTTCTTCTTTATTAATCTTGCTAGTGGTCTATCTATTTTATTGATATTTTCAAAAAGCCAGTTCCTAGATTTATTGATTTTCTGAAGGGATTTTTGTTTTCTATCTCCTTCAGTTCTGCTCTGATCTTAGTTATTTCTTGTCTTCTGCTAGCTTTTGAATTTGTTTACCTTGCTTCTCTAGATCTTTTAATTGTGATATCAGGGTGTGAATTTTAGATCGTTCCTGCTTTCTCTTATGGGTATTTAGTGCTATAAATTTCCCTCTAAACACAGCTTTAAATGTCTTCCAGAGATTCTGGTACATTGTTTCTTTGTTCTCATTGGTTTCAAAGAACATCTTTATTTCTGCCTTCATTTCGTTATTTACCCAATAGTCATTCAGGAGCAGGTTGTTCAGTTCCCATGCATGTGTGTGGTTTTGAGTGAGTTTCTTAATCCTGAGTTCTAATTTGATTGCACTGTGATCTGAGAGACTGTTTGTTACGGTTTCCATTCTTTTACATTTTCTGGGGAGTGTTTTACTTCCAATTATTTGGTCAAGTTTAGAATAAGTGCAATGTGGTTCTGAGAAGAATGTATAGTCTGTTGATTTTGGGTGGAGAGTTCTGTAGGTGTCTATTAGGTCTGCTTGGTCCAGAGCTGAGTTCAAGTTCTGAATATTCTTGTTAATATTCTGTCTTGTCTTTCTGTCTAATATTGACGATGGGTTGTTAACGTCTCCCACTATTACTGTGTGGGAGTCTCAGTCTCTTTGTAGGTCTCTAAGAACTTGCTTTATGAATCTAGGTGCTCCTGTATTGGGTGCATATATATTTAGGATAGTTAGATCTTCTTGTTGCATTGATCCCTTTACCATTATGGAGAGCCCTTCTTTTTCTCTTTTGATCTTTGTTGGTTTAAAGTCTGTTTTATGAGAGACTAGAATTGCAACCCCTGCTTTACTTTGTTTTCCATTTGCTCGATAAATATTCCTCCATCCCTTTATTTTGAGCCTATGTGTGTCTTTCACATGAGATGGGTCGCCTGAATACAGCACATCAATGAGTCTTGACTCTTTGTACAATTTGCCAGTCTGTGTCTTTTAATTGGGGGCATTTAGCCAGTTTACATTTAATGTTAGTATTGTTATGTGTAAATTTGATCCTGTCATTATGATGCCAGCTGGTTATTTTGTCTATTAGTTGATGCAGTTTCTTCATAGTGTTGTTAGTCTTTACAATTTGGTATGCTTTTGAAGTGGCTGATACTGGTTGTTTCTTTCCATCTTTGGTGCTTCCTTCAGGAGCTCTTGTAAGGCAGGCCCAGTGGTGACAAAATCTCTTAGCATTTGCTTGTCTGTAAAGGATTTTACTTCTTTGCTTATAAAGCTTACTTTGGCTGGATATGAAATTCTGGGTTGAAAAATCTTTTCTTTAAAAATGGTGAATATTGGCTCCTGCTCTCTTCTGGCTTGTAGGGTTTCTGCAGAGATCTGCTGTTAGTGTGAGGGGCTTCCCTTTGTGGGTAACCCAACCTTTCTCTCTGGCTGACCTTAACATTTTATCCTTCATTTCCACCTTGGTGAATCTGACGATTATGCATCTTCTGGTTGCTCTTCTCGAGGAGTATCTTTGTTGTGTTCTCTGTGTTTTCTGAATTTGTATGTTGGCCTCTCTTGCTAGGTTGGGGAAGTTCTCCTGGATAATATCCTGAAGAGTGTTTTTCAGCTTGGGTCTCTTCTCCCCGTCGATGTCAGGTACACCAATCAAATGTAGATTTCTTCTTTTCACATAGTCCCATATTTCTTGGAAGCTTTGTTTGTTCTTTTATATTCTTTTCTTTTCTCTAATTTGTCTTCTTGCTTTATTTCATTAAGTTGATCTTCAATCTCTGATATACTTTCTTCCACTTGATTGATTTGGCTATTGATACTTGTGTATGATTCATGAAGTTCTCGTGCTATGTTTTCCAGCTCCATCAGGTCATTTATGT
The DNA here is from genome assembly GCF_003255815.1 of Theropithecus gelada. Lineage (NCBI taxonomy): Eukaryota > Metazoa > Chordata > Mammalia > Primates > Cercopithecidae > Theropithecus > Theropithecus gelada. Next base: position 172,914,967 of record NC_037669.1, read on the forward strand.
TCTTCTTTAAACTGGTTATTCCAGTTAGCAATTAGTCTAACCTTTTTTCAAGGTTCTTAACTTCCTTACATTGGGTTAGAACATCCTCCTTTAGTTCGGAAGAGTTTGTTATTACCCATCATCTGAAACCTGTCAGGCCTATGAGCCCAAGCTAAGCCATCATATCCCCAGTGCCCTGCATGTATACATCCAGATGGCCTGAAGCAACTGAAGATCCGCAAAGGAAGTGAAAATAGCCTTAACTGATGACATTTCACCATTGTGATTTGTTTCTGCCCCACCCTAACTAATCAATGTACTTTGTAATCTCCCCCACCCTTAAGAAGGTTATTTATAATCACCCTCACCCTTAAGAAGCATCTTTGTAATTCTCCCCACCCTTGAGAATATACTTTGTGAGATCCACCCCCTGCCACCAAAACATTGCTGTTAACTCCACCGCCTATCCCAAAACCTATAAGAACTAATGATAATCCTACCACCCTTTGCTGACTCCTTTTTTGGACTCAGTCCACATGCACCCAGGTGAAATAAATAGCCATGTTGCTCACACAAAGCCTGTTTGTTGGTCTCTTCTCATGGGCACACGTGAGATATTTGGTGCCAAAGACCCAGGTCAGTGGGACTCCTTTGGGAGACCAGTCCCCTGTCCTCGCCCCCACTCCATGAAGAGATCCACCTATGACCTTGGGTCCTCAGACCAACCAGCCCAAGGAACATCTCATTGATTTTATATCGGGTAAATGGCCTCTTTTTACTCTCTTCTCCAGCCTCTCTCACTATCCCTCAACCTCTTTCTCCTTTCAATCTTGGTGCCACTCTTCATTCTCTCCCTTCTCTTAATTTCAGTTCCTTTCATTTTCTGGTAGAGACAAAGGAGACACATTGTATCCATGGACCCAAAACTACGGCGCTGGTCATGAACTTGGGAAGGCAGCCTTCCCTTGGTGTTTAATCATTGTGGGGATGCCTCTCTGATAATTCACCCATGTTCCACTGGTGTCAGATCTCCACAGGGATGCCTGCCTTGCTCATTCACCCACATTCCTTTGGTGGCAAGTCAATTGCAGGGACGCCTGCTTTGGCTGCTCACCCATGTTGCAGCCCAGGGCTGCTCCCCACTCCGCTTCTCCGTGTCTCTACCTTTCTCTTTAAACTTGCCTCCTTCACTATGGGCAACCTTCCACCCTCCATTCCTCCATCTTCTCCCTTAGCCTGTGTACTCAAGAACTTAAAACCTCTTCAACTCTCACCTAACCTAAAACCTAAACATCTTATTTTCTTCTGCAATACTGCTTGACCCCGATACAAACTCGACAATGGTTCTAAATGGCCAGAAAATGGAATTTTTAATTTCTCCCACCTATGAGATGTAGATAATTTTTGTCGAAAAATGGGCAAATGATCTGCGGTGTCTGACGTCCAGGTATTCTTTTACACATTGGTCCCTCCCTAGTCTCTGCTCCCAATGTGACTCATCCCAAATCTTTCTTCTTTCTCTCCTGTCTGTTCCTTCAGTCTCCACCCCAAGCTCTGAATCCTTTGAATCCTTCTTTTCTACAGACTCAGCTGACCTCTCCCCCTCTGCCCCAGGCTGCTCCTCGCCAGGCTGAGCCAGGTCCCAATTCTTCCTCAGTCTCTGCTCCTCAACCCTATAATCCTTTTATCAGCCCCTCCTCACACACAGTCCGGCTTACAGTTTCTTTCTGTGACTGGCCCTTCCCTACCTGCCCAACAATTTCCTCTTAAAGAGAGGCTGGAGCTTAAGTCATAGGCAAGGTTAATGCTCCTTTTTCCTTTCCTTTTTTCTTTATCCAACCTTTCCCAAATCAGTTAGCATTTAGGCTCTTTTTCATCAAATATAAAAACCCAGTTCATGGCCCGTTTGGCAGCAACCCTTAGACGTTTTCCTACCCTAGATCCCAGAGGAAGGCCCCCAGAGGAAGGCTGTCTTATTCTCAATATGCATTTTATTGCCCAACTCACTTCCGACATTAGGAAAAGCTGCAAAAATTAGATTCCAGCCCTCAAATCTCACAACAGGACTTAATTAACCTCACCTTCAAGGTGTACAGTAATAGAGTATAGGCAGCCAAATAGCAATGTATTTCTGAGTTGCAATTCCTTGCCTCCACTGTGAGACAAACCCCAGCCACATCTCCAGCACACAAGAACTTCCAAATGCCTGAACCACAGCTGCCAGGGGTTCCTCCAGAACCTCCTCCCCCAGGAGCTTGCTACAAGTGCCGAAAATCTGGCCACTGGGCCAAGGAATGCCCACAGCCTGAGATTCCTCCTAAGCCATATCCTATCTGTGTGGGACCCCACTAAAAATTGGACTGTCCAACTCGCCCAGCAGCTACTCAGAGCCGCTGGAGCTCTGGCCCAAGGCTCTCTGACTGACTCCTTCCCAGATCTTCTCGGCTTAGTGGCTGAAGACTGATGCTGCCTGATCACCTTGGAAGCCTCCTAGACCATCACAGACACTTTGGGTAACTCTTACAGTGGAGGGTAAGTCTGTGCCCTTATTAATCAATACGGAGGCTACCCACTCCACATTACCTTCTTTTCTAGGGCCTGTTTCCTTTGCCTCCATAACTGTTGTGGGTATTGACGGCCAGGCTTCTAAACCCCTTAAAACTCCCCAACTCTGGTTCCAACTAGGACAATACTCTTTTAAACACTCCTTTTTTGTTTTCCCCACCTACCCAGTTCCCTTATTAGGTTGAGGCATTTTAACTAGATTATCTGCTTCCCTGACTATTCCTGGGCTACAATCACACCTCATTGCTGCTGTTTGCCCCCAGTTCAAAGCCTCCTTCACATCCTCCCCTTGAGTCTCCCCACCTTAACCCACAAGTATGGGATACCTCTACTCCCTTCTTGGCGACCGATCATGCACCCCTTACCATCTCATTAAAACCTAATCACCCTTACCCTGCTCAATGCCAATATCCCATCCCGCAACAAGCTTTAAGAGGATTAAAGCCTGTTATCACTTGCCTGTTACAGCTTGGCCTTTTAAAGCCTATAAACTTTCCTTACAATTCCCCCATTTTACCTGTCCAAAAACCGGACAAGTCTTACAAGTTAGTTCAGGATCTGTGCCTTATCAACCAAACTGTTTTGCCTATCCACCCTGTGGTGCCAAACCCATTTACTCTGCTATCCTAAATACCTCCCTCCACAACCCATTATTCTGTTCTGGATCTCAAGCATGCTTTCTTTACTATTCCTTTGCACTCTTCATCCCAGTCTCTCTTTGCTTTCACTTGGACTGACCCTGACACCCATCAGGCTCAGCAAATTACCTGGGCTATACTGCCACAAGGCTTCACAGACAGCCCCCGTTACTTCAGTCAAGCCCAAATTTCTTCCTCATCTGTTACCTATCCTGGCATAATTCTCATGAAAACATACGTGCTCTCCCTGCTGATCGTGTCCAGCTAATCTCCCAAACCCCAATCCTTTCTACAAAGCAACAACTCCTTTCTTTCCTAGGCATGGTGAGGTACTTCCACCTTTGGACACCTAGTGTTACCACCCAGACTAAACCATTATATAAACTCACAAAAGCAAACCTAACCGACCCCACAGATCCTAAATCCTTTTTCCACTCCTTTCCATTCCTTAAAAACAGCTCTAGAAGCTTCCCTGACACTAGCTCTCCCTAACTCATCACAACCCTTTTTCATCACACACAGCCAAAGTACAGGGCTGTGTGGTCGGAATTGTTATACAAGGGCTGGGACTGTGCCCTGTAGCCTTTCTGTCCAAACAACTTGACCTTACTGTTTCAGCCTGGCCCCCACATTATTCCTGATACCACACCTGACCTCCTTGACTGTATCTCTCTGATCCACCTGGCATTCACTCTATTTCCCCATATTTCCTTCTTTCCTGTTCCTCACCCTGATCACATTTGGTTTATTGATGGCAGTTCCACCAGGCCCAATTGCCACTCACCAGCAAAGGCAGGCTATGCTATAGTATCTTCCACATCTATCATTGAGGCTACCACTCAGCCCCCCTCCTGTACCTCTCAGCAAGCTGAACTCTTTGCCTTAATGCAAGCCCTCGCTCTTGCAAAGGGACTACACGTCAGTATTTATACTGTCTCTATCCTGCACCACCGTGCTGTTATATGGGCTGAAAAAGGTTTCCTTACTACGCAAGGAATCATTAATGCCTCTTTAATAAAAACTCTTCTCAAGGCTACTTTACTTCCAAATGAAGCTGGAGTCATTCACTGCAAGGGCCGTCAAAAGGCATCAGATCCCATTGCTCAGGGCAATGCTTATGATGATAAAGTAGCTAAAAAAGCAGCAGTGTTCCAACTTCTGTCCTTCATGGCCAGTTTTTCTCCTTCTCATTGGTCACTCCTATTTACTCTCCTACTGAAGTTTCCACCTATCAATCTCATCCCACACAAGGCAAATACTCCTTGGACCAAGGACAATATCTCCTTCCAGCCTCACAGGCCCATTCTATTCTGTCATCATTTCATAATCTCTTTCATGTAGGTTACAAGCCACTAGCCCACCTCTTAGAACCTCTCATTTCCTTTCCATCATGGAAATCTATCCTCAAGGAAATCACTTCTCAGTTGCTCCATCTGCTATTCTACTACTGCTCAGAGATTGTTCAGGCCCCTTCCCTTCCCTACACATCAAGCTCGGGGATTTGCCCCCACCCAGGACTGGCAAATTGACTTTACTCATATGCCTCAAGTCAGGAAACTAAAATACCTGTTGGTCTGGGTAGACACTTTCACTGGGTGGGTAGAGGCCTTTCCCACACGGTCTGAGAAGGCCACCACGGTCATTCCTTCCCTTCTATCAGACATAATTCCTCAGTTTGGACTTCCCACCTCTATAGAGTCTGATAACAGACTGGCCTTTATTAGTCAAATCACCCAAGCAGTTTCTCAGGCTCTTGGTATTTAGTGACTACTGGCTTTATCTCAAATCACAACCCTTAAGTCTCTCTTGAAGTGGATAGAAGATCTTCAGCGGCAAGGTACCCTCCAATACTTTCACCCTGATGAAGTCCTATTCTTTACTTTTATACTCTTATTCTGGTTCCCGTTCTTATGCCACCCTCTTCCTCACCCCAGCTATCTCCACCACACTATCAATGATCTCACTCTCTCCTAGCCATTTCTAATCCTTCTTTAACAAACAGTTGCTGGCTTTGCATTTCTCTTTCCTCCAAAATTGCCACGGCCTCGACTTACTCACTGCTAAGAAAAAAAAGAGGGGAGGGGGGACTCTGTATATTTTTAAATGAAGAGTGTTGTTTTTACCTAAATCAATCTGGCCTGGTACATGACAACATAAAAAAACTCAAGGATAGAACCCAAAAACTCACCAACCAAGCAACAATAATGTTAAACCCCCTTGGATACTCTCTAATTGGATGTCCTGAGTACTCCCAATTCTTAGTCCTTTAATACCTGTTTTTCTCCTTCTCTCATTCAGACCTTCTCTTATTTGGACCTTAGTTTTCCTTTTAGTTTCTCAATTGATACAAAACTGCATCCAGGCCATCACCAATCATTCTATATGAAAAATGCTCCTTCTAACAATCCCACAATATCATCCCTTACCCCAAAATCTTTCTTCAGTTGAATCTCTCCCACTGTAGGTTCCCATGCCACCCCAATCCTGCTTGAAGCAGCCCTGAGAAACATCGCCCATGATCTCTCCATACCACCCCCCAAAATTTTTGCCACCCCAACACTTTACCACTAGTTTGTTTTATTTTTCTTATTAATATAAGAAGACAGGAATGTCAGGCCCCTGAACCCAAGCTAAGCCATCATATCCCCAGTGCCCTGTGCATATACATCCAGATGGCCTGAAGCAACTGAAGATCCACAAAAAAAGTGAAAATAGCCTTAACTGATGACATTTCACCATTGTGGTTTGTTTCTTCCCCACCCTCACTGATCAATGTACTTTGTAATCTCCTCCACCCTTAAGAAGGTTCTTTGTAATTCTCTCTACCCTTGAGAATATACTTTGTGAGATCCACCCCCTGCTGCCAAAACATTGATGTTAACTCCACCGCCTATCCCAAAACCTATAAAAACTAATGATAATCCCACCACCCTTTGCTGACTCCTTTTTTGGACTCAGCCCACATGCACCCAGGTGAAATAAACAGCCATGTTGCTCACACAAAAGCCTATTTGTTGGTCTCTTCACACGGACACATGTGAGACAAAGTCTACTTCTGTCGATTCTTCAAAATCATTCTCCATCCAGTTTTGTTCCCTTGCTGGTAAGGAGTTGTGATCCTTTGGAGGAGAAGAGTTGTTCTGGTTTTGGAATTTTCAGCCTTTTTTGTTGGTTACTCCCTATCTTCGTGGATTTATCTACCTTTGTTCTTGGATATTTGTGACCTTCACATTGGGTCTCTGAGTGGATGTCCTTTTTGTTGATGTCGATGCTATTCCTTTCTGTTTGTTAGTTTTTCTTCTAAGAGTCAGGCCACTCTGCTGCAGGTCTGCTGGAGTTTGTTTGCTCCACTCCAGAACCTGTTTGCCTGGGTATCACCAGCAGAGGCTGCAGAACAGCAAAGGTTGCTGCCTGTTCCTTCCTCTGGAACCTTCATCCCAGAGGCGCATCTGCCAGATGTCAGCTAGTACTCTCCTGTATGAAGTGTCTGTCGACCCCTACTGGAAGGTATCTCCCAGTCAGGAGACACGTGGCAGGGAGGGGTTAGGGACCCACCTGAGGAGGCAGTCTGACCCTTTGCAGAGCTCGAATGTTGTGCTGGGACATCTGCTGCTCTCTTCAGAGCCATCAGACAGGGACTTTTAAGTCTGCTGAAGCTGCGCCCATAGCCACCCCTTCCCGCAGGTGCTCTGTCCCAGGGAGATGGGGGTTTTATCTATAAGTCCTTGATTTGGGCTGCTGCACTGGTGCCTTTTTTTCAGAGATGCCCTGCTCAGAGAGGAGGAATCTAGAGAGGCAGTCTGGCCACAGTGGCCTTGCTGAGCTGTGGTAGGCTCTGCCCAGTTTGAACTTCAAGGTGACTTTGTTTACACTGTGAGGGTAAAACTGCCTACTCAAGCCTCAGCAATGGTGGACGCCCCTCCCCCCACCAAGCTTGAGTGAGCATCCCAGGTCGACCTCAGACTGCTGTGCTGGCAGCGAGAATTTCAAGCCAGTGCATCTTAGCTTGCTGGGCTCTGTGGAAGTGGGACCCACTAAGCCAGACCACTTGGTTCCCTGGCTTTAGCCCCCTTTCCAGGGGAGTGAATAGTTCTATGTCACTGGCATTCCAGGTGCCACTGGTGTATGAAAAGAAAAACTCCTGCAGCTAACTGGGTGTCTGCCCAAATGGCACCCAGTTTTGTGTTGAAGCCCAGGGCCCTGGTGGTGTAGGCACCAGAGGGAATCTCCTGGTCTACAGGTTGTGAAGACTGTGGGAAAGGCCCAGTATCTGCACCGGAGTGCTCTTTTCATCATGGCACAGTCCCCCACAGTTTCCCTTGGTCAGGGAAGGGAAATTTCCCGACCCCTTATGCTTCTCAGGTGAGGTAACACCTCATCCTACTTTGGCTTGCACTCCTTGGGCTGCACCCACTATCCAACCAGTTCCAATGAGATGAACCAGGTACTTCAGCTGAAAGTGCAGAAATCAAACACCTTCTGTGTTGATCTCACTGGGAGCTGCAGGCCAGAGCTGTTCCTATTTGGCCATCTTGCCAGCCAACTCCCTGGTTGGTAGTCTCTTATCAGGAAGAAATGCTGGTTGGTAGTTTTGCTGAAACTTCAAAAGAGAGGGGCAGCAGTCACGTGGCTGGTTGATATTAGTGGTGGAAGGGCTGAGTTCTGTTTATCCCTTAGAGAAGAAAACATAAGAACAGTTAGGGAGGGGTATCATGAGGGGTGTCTGACCTCCCATCCCAGCATGGCCGATAACTCAGTTTTCAAAGTTACTGTGGGGTCTCCTTGGCCAAGAGGAGTTCTGTTCAGTCAGTTTGGTGCTTAGGATTTCATTTTGATTTCTCAGGCTTCACATCATTTGTTTTTTAATCAATTTCTTATTTTATTTAATTTGCCTTTCATACCGTTCATTCTCAAACTTCTCTGGGATCTAGAATCTTAGAAAGGTCTCCAAGTTGAAGCTATCTGATGACTTTCTCCTCACTCTCAAGAATGTGTTTAGAATTAGTCACAGTAGCCTTGCTGGAGATGAGCTCAGCAAGCCTAGCAATTTGCCCCTCTGTAGTCCTGCAAATATTGTTTTCATTGAGTATGGAATACACCTCAAATACAGGATTGACTTCTAAGTTAATCAGAGAAGTTCTAGAAGTAGCAGAAGGGGGCTATTCAGAAGCAAATGCAGACTCTGAGAGTGAGAATACTGCAAATTAGTTGCCTTATGACCTGGGCCTTCCTGCCAGTTATAAACAGCGGATCCTCCAGTTTTTTTAACCCTTTAAGCATCATCTACTGATAGAGAGAAATTCTGTCTGTACTTAAGCCGTCAATTAGAGTTGGGGCTAAATGTGATATGAGTAAAATGGCTTGCATCTTCTTGGAGGCAGATAACACTTACAGATTGTGTCTTTTAAAAAATATATAACTGCTTCTTTTTATCACATTTGGACACTTCATATTGCCAGACCATTTTGTAAAAACCATCTATAAATAGATAAAAAGTCAGACAGCTAACTGTATACATCGGTAAATAGACAAATGGGTAAAGCCAAATTCCGTAGGCAGTAGTTTTTAAAGATAAATAGGATAAGTTGATACTCTCAAATCAGAACAAGGGAAATTTGGCTTTAGAAAAATGGTAAGTTTTGTTTTTCTCCAAGATGTAGGATTAGAAGCTTTTAGTATGCCTCAGCAACTTGAAAAGAACAAAATAATGTATAAAGACTAACTCTGAGACCTTTAATTCAAGAAGGAAAATGGGAACTCACTGGAATAGTGAAGGACTATTCAGACCCTGGGATGGAGAAGGTGAGTAAGCAGCCTCTGGGACAGCATTTAGCTGATAATTTTGAGTGAAGCCCATGAAAGGAACACACAGTTTCCTTCTATGACTCACCTTTTCACTACGGATCTGTGCAACCCAGGTCACGGGAAAATGCTCTGTTTCTCCCAACCCCTGGAGCTAACTTGGGGAGAAGCTGAGAGATGGAGAGAAGGAAAGACACTAGGAAAAGCTGCAGGCATTTTCTCAGACCTGGGACTGAGGGAAGGATGCCATTTTTAATCTAGGCTCATACAAAGTCAGACATTGATGACCGTGTAGTAGTGGCCACAACAGGCATTTTAGTCTCAGACTAGAGATTGCAGTATTTGCTGTGGAGCAAGGGAAGGGACCCCACAACCAGAATTGAGTTTTGAGTGCCCCAGTAACAGGCAAAGGAATTAGGCTTTATCCTGTCACAGGACTGGAGGTTCTCTGCTACTCTAGAACTGCTATGAGAGAAAGCTGCTTAAGCCAAGGTTTCCCCCGGGCACTGAAACTTGCAGCCAGGAATAGTTTTGTGACCTGGAACCAGTCTGCCTGTCATTGATGGGCACCATAGCCTACTCCCTCAGTCACTTGGGGGACAGTGCCCCATCAGCTCTAAAGAGCAGAAGGGAGGTGATTCCCAGAGCCCTGGAGATCTAACTCTCAGAATGGTCTGCCCCTAGGGAAGAGGGAAACACAGCCTACCAAAGCCCTATCTGGGTCAAAGGAAACATGAACGTGGGACCAGCTGCCAAAGGTGGCACCACCAAACCCTGGTGGGAATGGATGTGGAGAAGGGGTCATCTATTGTCCCCTGACCCCTTCTCAAGGCACTGTTGTAGAGTTGGCAGTAGCTCTTCCCATCAGCCCTAGGGGGCATGGACTGAAAGAGACCACTTCTTGGCTTCTACAGTGGTTTCACTCCCACTAAAGGTAAACTGTGCGCTGATGGAGGGTGTTTTTCATGCTTCTCCATTGCCTCCATGCCCACCCCTACCTTTCAGCTCTTGCTCTTAGGTGCCATTTACTGGAATGCAGCCTGAATTACACCACGAAATAAAAATGTATTGCTGCAGGCAATGTCTGAAAAAGCCACTGCACAAACTTATTTACAACCAAAGAAACTGTACACAGCCCCAGCACCCTGAGAGCACACAGAAACAAAAATAACAGACCATACACAATGTACACCACAATCATACTCCAAGGGAAAACAAAATTTAAAAATCAAGAAGTTCCATCCAATAGTAAATTAAGAAAAAAAAAAGCATCAGATTCCTCAGATGAGAAGGAACCCACACAAGAACTCTGGAAATACAAAAAAGCAGCATGTTTCATTCCCTCCAAAGGATTTCACTATCACTCAAGCAATGGATACTAACCAGAATAAAATATTGGAAATGACAGATACAGACTTCAGAATATGGATGGCAAAGAAAATGAGATCCAAGAGAAAGTGAAAATGCAACACAAAGAAGTCAGAAAAGCAATCCAAGATTTGAAAAATGACACAGCTATATTTAAAAAGAACCAACCAGAACTCCTGGAATTGAAAAATTTACTACAGGAATTTGAAATATGATTGGAAGCCTTAATAACAGATTATATCAAACAGAAAAAAGAATTTCAGAGCGCAAAAATCAATCCTTTAAATCAGCCCACTTAGACAAATTAAAGAAAAATGAATTAAAGAGAGAAAAGCCTTCAAGCTATATAGGATTATGTAAATTGGTCAAATCTATGACTTACTGGCATTCCTAAGAGAGAAGAGAAAGTAAGCAACTTAGAAAACACATTTGATAATATAATTCAGAAAAATTTCCCTAAGCTTGCTAGACAGATGAATATACAGATACCAGAAATCCAGAGGATTCCTGCAAGATACTATAAAAGATGACCATCCACAAGGCACATGGTCATTATCCAATATCAATGTGAAAGAAAAAAAATCTTAAAAGCAGCTAGAAAAAAAGGCTCATGTTATCTATAAAGTGAAATCCACCTAATTGTGGACTTCTCAGCAGAAACATGACAAGCCAGAAGAGATTTGGGGCCCATTTTTAGCATTCCTAAAGAAAAGAATGCCAGCTAAGAATTCTATATCCTACCAAACTAAGCTTCATAAATGAAGGAGAAAGAAAGTCTTTCTCAAGCAAGCAGTCATTAAAGGAATTTTTCACCATCCAACCAGCCCTACAAGAGATGCTTAAGGGAGTTCTAAACATGGAAATTAAAGAATACTTGCTTTCAAAAGCACATAAGTATGTAGCCCACAGACTATAAAAAGCAAGTACACAACAGCCCTCTACAGAATACTACATCCAGAAATCACCAAATACACATTCTTCTCATCTGCACATGGAACATACTTTAAGAATTACCATATGCCTGGTCGTAAAACAAGTCTCAATAAATTAAAAACCTTCAGAATCATACCAAGCATCTTCCCAGACTATATTGGAATAAAAATAGAAATCAATAACAAGAAGAACTTGCCAAACCACACAAACACATGGAAATTAAACAACTTGCTCCTGTATGTTTTTGAGCAGGCAATGAAATTAAAGCAGAAATCAAAACATTCTTTGAAACATATAAAACTAGAGACATAGCATACCCAAACCTCTGGGATATGACAAAAGTGGTGTTAAGAGGAATGTTTACAGTACTAAACACCTACATCAGAAAGATAGAAAGATCTCAAATTAACAACCTAACTTCAATCTAAAAGAATTGTGGAAACAAGAACAAACTAAATCCATGGCTAGAAGAAGAAAAGAAATAACTAAAATCAAAGCAGAACTAAATAAAATTGAGATTTAAAAAACCATGCAAAGAATCAATGAAATGAAAAGTTGGAAGTCAGACAATAACAAATGCTAGTGAGAATGTGGAGAAAAGGGAACCCTCACACACTCTTGGTGGGAATGTAAATTAGTAAAACCACTATGGAGAACAACATGGAGTTTCCTCAAAAAACTAAAAATAGAGCTACCATACACTCCAACAATCACACTGCTGGGTATATACCCAAAGGAAAGGAAAATAGTGTGTTAAAGAGACATCTGTACTCTCATGTTTGTTGCAGCACTGTTCACAATAGCCAAGATTTGGAAGCAACATAAGTGTCCATCAGCAGATGAATGGATCAACCAATGTGGCACTTACATTCAATGGAATACTATTCAGACATGAAAAAAATAAAATCATTGACAACAGCAGGGACGAAACTGGAGGTCATTATGGTAAGTGAAATAAGCCAGGCACGAAAGCACAAACATTGCTTGTTTTCACTTATTTGTAGTATCTAAAAATCAAAAGAATTGAACTCATGGAGATAGAGAATAGAAGGATGGTTACCAGAGGCTGGAAAGGATATTGGGGTTGGGGGAAAAATAGGGGAAGTAGAGCTGGTTAATGGATACCAAAATACACTTAGAAAGAACGAGTAAGACCTACTATTTAATAGCACCTACAAGGTGACTTTAATCTATAATAATTTAATTGTACATTTAAAAATAACTAAAAGTGTTTGGATTAATTGTAATGCAAAGAAAGGATAAATGCTTGAGGGTATGAATGCCCAATTTTCCATGATGTGATTATTACACATTGCATGCCTGTAGCAAAATATCTCATGTATCCTATGAATATATACACTTACTGTGTACCCAGAAAATTGAAAAATAAAAAAATTGAAAAAATAATATGAAATGATATGACATGATTTGAAAGGATAAATAAGATTGATCGACCACTAGCTAGATTACAAAGAAAAGGCAATATCCACATAAGTACAAACAGAAATGACAAAGGTTATATTACAAAGATGCCACAGAAATACAAAAGATCCTCAGAAATTACTGTGAACATCTTCATGCATACAAACTAGAAAATCGAGAGGAAATGGATAAATTCCTAAAAACACAACCTCCCAAAATTGAACCAGAAAGAAACAGGAATCCTGAACAGACCAATAACTAGTATTGACATTGAATCAGTAAAGAAAACCTACCAATCAGTAAAAGCCCTGAAAGAGATGGATTTATATTTGAATTCCACCAGACATACTAAGAAGAGTTGGTACTGATATTACTTAAACTATTCCAAAAAATCAGGGAGAAGAGACTCTTCCCTAACTCATTCTATGAAATTATTATCATCCTGATAGCAAAATCTTGTAAAGAAACAACAACAACAACAAAAAGCTACAAGTCAATATCCCTGATGAACATAAACACAAAATCCTCAACAAAATACTAGCAAACCAAATCCAGCAGCATATCAAGAAGTGAATTCATCATGATCAAGTGGGCTTTATTCCTGGGATGCAAGGTTGGTTCAACATATGCGTATCAATAAATCATGTGCTTTACCTAAACAGAACCTTAAACAAAAACCACATGATGATCTCAATAGACACAGAAAAAGCATTCGATAAAATCCTACATTCTTTCATGATAAAAACACTCAACACACTAGGCATCGAAGGAAAGCACCACAAAACAAAGCCATCCATGGCAAAGCCACAGCCAACATTATACTGAATGGACAAAAGCTGGAAGCATTTCACCTAAGAACTGAAACAAGACAAGTTTGTCTAGTCTCTCATTTCTATTCAACAAAGTACTAAAAGTTCTAGCCAGAGCAATTAGGCAAGAGAAAGAAAGAAAATGCATCCAAATAGGAAAAGAGGAAGTCAAATTATATCTCTTCACTAACAATATGATTTTAAACCAATCCTCTGCCAAAAGATTCTGCCACAAGACTCCTAGACATGATAAAGTGCTTCAGTGAAGTACCAAGATACAATATCAATGTACATAAATCAGTATCATTTGTATACACCAGTAACATTCAAGCTGAGAACCAATTCAGGAATGCAATATCACTTACAATAGTCACACACATAACAATAAAATACCTAGGAATACATCTAACCAGGGAGGTGAAAGATTTCTACAAGGAGAACTACAAAATACTGCTGAAAGAAATCATAGATAATGCAAACAAAATGAAAGGCATTTTATTCCCATGGGTTGGAAGAATCAATATCATTAAAATTTCCATGCTGTTCAAAGCAATATGCAGCTTCAAAGCTATTCTTATCAAACTACCAATGTCATTTTTCACAGGATTAGAAAAAACTATTCTGAAATTTATATTGAACCAAAAAAGACCCTGAATAGCAAAGCAATCCTAAGCAAAAAGAAGAAGCTGGGAGCATCCCATTACTGGAGAGTAAATACACTACAAGGCTACAGTAACCAAAACAGCATGGTACTGGTACAAAAATAGACACATAGATTGATGGAACAGAATAGAGAACCCAGAAATAAAGCCACATACATACAACCAACTGATATTTAACAAAGTTGACAAAAATAAGCAATGGGATAAGGATACCCTATTCAATAATGGTGCTGGGAGAACTGTCTACACATATGCAGAAAAAATGAAACTGGACCAATACCTCTCACCGTATACAAAAATTAACTCAAAATGGACTAAACACTTAAATGTAAGACCTTAAACTATAAAAATCCTAGACAAAAAAGTAGGAAATACTCTTTTAGACGTTCACCTAGGCAGAGGATTTATGACCAAGTCCTCAAAAATCAAAAAGAGCCCAAAACTGAAAATTTAAACCTAATTAAACTAAATATCTTCTACACAACAACAGATATCATCAACAGATTAAACAGGCCACCTACAGAATGGGAGAAAATGTTTTCAAGTTATGCATCTGATAAAAAACTGTAATATCTGTAAGGAACTTAAACAAATCAACAAAGAAACCCCCATTAAAAAGTAGATAAAAAGCATAAACAGATAATTCTAAAAAGAAGACATACAAGTGGCCAAAAAACTTAAGAAAAATGCTTAATATCAGTAATCATGATAGAGAAGCAAATCAAAACCACAATGAGACACTATCTTACACCAGTCAGAATGGCTATTACTAAAAAGCCAAAAAATTACAGATGTTAATGAGATTGTGGAGAAAAGAGAATGCTTATACATTCTTGGTTGGAACGCAAATTAGTTCATCCCCTGTGGAAAGCAGTTTGGAGATTCTTCAAAGAACTAAAAGTAGAATTACCATTTGACCCAGCAGTCCCATTACTGGGTATATACCCAAAGGAAAATAAATTGTTCTACCAAATAGACACCTGACTAATATGTTTCTCAGAACACTATTCACAATAGCAAAGACATGGAATCAACACAGATGCCCATCAGTAGTGGACTGGATAAAGAAAATGTGGTACATGTATACCATGTGATACTATGCAACCATTAAAAAGAAAGCATGTCCCTTTTAGCAACATGGTTGCAGATGCAGACCATTATCCTAAGCAAATTAACACATAAATAGAAAATCAAATGCCGTATGTTCTCACTTATAATGTTGAAGCTAAACATTAGGTACACATGGACACAAAGATGAGAACAATAGACACTGGAGATACCAAGAGGGGAGGGAGAGAGCAGGGCAAGTGTTGAAAAACTACTTATTGGTTACTATGTTCACTGTTTGGGTAACAGATCATTAGAAGCCCAAATCTCAACATTATGCGGTATAACCATGTAACAAACCTGCACATACACTCCCTAAATCTAAAATCTTTTTAAAATGAAAAGTGGGTGGTAGGATGAAAATAGAAGAGCATATCAGAATGAACTAAAATTAGGAATTTGTGATATACACAGTTACACATTAAAACTGAAGCTTGGTGAATAATAAAATGTCCCTGATGCTTAAGGCCAAAAAAAAAAAAAAAAAAAAAAAACCAAAATAACAAGAAAGAATAAAACTCTCTATATAGTAAGAAGAAGGGGAATGTGGTGGCAATTATCAATCTGGGAATAAACCAAAATAAATAAATAAGTATAGAATAGCTCCTGGAGGTAGAGCCTATATCTTATAGTTCCTTGTCTTTTTTTAACCTCTTCGCCTATAGTGGTAGATTGATAAACATTCATTCTTTAAATAAAATATGGAGATGGCAAAGATGATATATACCAATGAAGATGGAAACTGGATGGTCTAACTATAATTATAGTCAAAGATATTACCAGAAAAAGGAAAAGCAGGTTTTTATAGGAAACTGGCTGGATACAATAAGAAACTAAAATATGGTTGAATCAAATCATTCAGTAGTACATGAGAGAAAGAAAAGGGATTTTGAGTAGGATCTGGGTGAAAACAGGTAAAAGAACTATAAGTGAGCAAGGAAATTGTTCTCCCAAAAATGTGCTTTTGTTTACTGAGGTGATTACTGTCCTGAAGGCAAATCTTGCATTGGCCAATTGGTAAGAACGCCTTTTGCAACATAGGCATGGATAATATGAGTGCATTTGTAAATATCTCATGAAGAATAGCTGCATGAGTGAAATATAGGGAGAGAAGATGGTTGCCCCACCAAGTAACTCAAGGCTAAGAATATTTCTGAAAATTACACTAGCACAGTCTGAAAGTGAAAGAGACTACTTCAGTAAAATAAAAGATTCATCATCACTAGGGATATTGGTAGTTATTGATGGAATTCAGGCATCTGGTGTGGACTGGGTTACTGAGCCATTGGTTTCCCTCTTTACCCTAAAAGCCTATGGTTTGCTACTCATCAGTGAGGACTCATTGTTCAGGAGCTCCTAGGTTCCCACTACTCATTTTCAGCAGCAGTGTATGGTCCCCTTCCTCAGCTAGTACAGTAGATACTGCAGCCAATTTAACAACTTTATCACCCTCAGTGATTAAAATAGTCTCAATTTGTAGCATTTGCTGATTTCTGTGATATAAATACTGCCATCATGGCCAGTTTCAAGATACCAATGTGATGTCACTGAACATGCAGTAAGGAAGAGATGCTCACAATTGCCTTGCACAGATCTGTACAAGCTGGCTCCAGCATTTCTCTGAGTACCTTGCTCCAGAATCCATTACATTTTTTAGAAAATTGTGGCCAGTTTCTAAGTTGTTGGTGGCTTCCAGGTGACTCAGGAAGGCAGACTATGGGGGATGAGAAGAACTCAATCCACTTGTTCTGTCAAACAAACAGTTCATATGCTTCATACCTTTCTGCCACTGCTACAACCATCAGTTCAAAATGGTGGAGTTATTGATATGGTTTGCTTGTGTCCTCACCCAAATCTCATCTTGAATTGTACTTCCCATAATCCCTACATGTTGTAGGAGAGACCTGGTGGGAGGTAATTGAATCACGGGGGTGGGTTTTCTGTGCTGTTCTCATGATAGTGAATAAGTTTCATGAGATCTGATGGTTTTATAAAGGGTAACTCCCCTGCACATGCTCTCTTGTCTGCTGCCATGTAAGACATGCCTTTGCTCCTCCGTTGCCTTCTGCCATGATTTTAAGGCCTCCCTAGCAATGTTGAACTGTGACTCATTAAACCCCCTTTTCTCTATAAATTACCCAGGCTCTAGTATTTCTTCATAGTAGTATGACAACGGACTACTACATTACCTCTTCTCATTTCCACACTCAATTTTTAGACTCATCTTTGATGAATTTCCCCTTGGTGTGTGTTTTAAAAGATGTAAGTGAAAACGTGTATGATATCCTTGGTGCAGGTTCTCTCCACTCCTCTTTGAAATTGATCTCTGCTTTCCCTAATTCTCTGGACTTTCTTAGAAAAATTTTAATGTAACTTGTTGAGTTTATTGCCACTGTCCCCTTTGTCTTCTTTGTGCCTTCCATGTGGTCTTCTGTGCTGCTCCCTTTCTCTCCTGCACAGCTACAGAAATTAATTCTTACTGAATGCTTAGCATAAGCCAAACACTCCTCTGAATAGTTTATTTCTATTAACTCCTCAAATCCTCCTAACCATTGAATGAGGGTGTATTACTATAATTCACAGATTAATATACATGATTTACAGATGAGAGAAATGGGGCACTGAGAAGATAAATGCCTTGCTCTAGGTCACACAGTCCCTTAGTGTCACAGCTGGGATTTGAACCCAAATAGGCTGGCTCCAGAGTTTTGACTGTCAGTGGGAAATAGTGGGAAGTTTTCTCAACAATGCTTTGAGTTCTCTGGAGAATAGTGTGTAGGAATCTGACAAATTGTAAGGAAAGTACTTCCCTGATAGATACAGTAGAAAAAGCGAGTTGCTAGAAGAATGGGCCAGATTTAGGGACAACTTTTCCTCTGCTTTGAGGAAGATTGTAGGTCAAACAGCTCATATGACTAGAATCTGATGGAAATGAAATGATTTGCTCCTGATCACTTACTTCATTTTATCACCTAAACCCTCACTTGGGCATTGGATGCAGCCTACCTGATTCACTTCTTGTATTTAATAGGCTAAACTGAGGCTCTGAATTTTAATGGTTAGATATCTTTCCAAATTTAAATACATGTGTAAGTGATCAATTTGTCTTATTATTTAATAATAAAACATAAATTATAAGGAATATCACTAATCATTGTGGCAGTTGAAAATATCTAGATTTGAAAACTCAACCAATATCAGTTTTTTGTGGGGAACAATTGCTAAGTTCACTGGACAATTTAGACCAGATCAGAGACTCAGGAACTAATCCATCACTGATGGCTTCTTACTGAAAACCCATCTACTTACACAGTAATAGAACAAAGAGTAAAATCTCATTTATGTATAACTTAGTTCCCTAGCAATGGGACTTATTGAGAGATAAAACCTGTGTTTTCAGTTAAAATTAGAATCAACTGAATATAAAAGAAAACAACATGATCATGACTTAAACCTACAAGGTTTCATGTTTATTTCACATAACTAAGTCTGAAGGTATGCAGTTTCATATTGGTACAAGACGTCCATAATTACCAATATCCTGGCCTCCATCTAATTTTCTGCCACATCATCCTTAGCACATGGTCATGATCATGATTGAATCCTTTGAACATTTAGATGTCCTGTTGGTCCTGTTGCCATCATATCCAAATATCAGGATGAACTAAGTAGCTGGAGAAAAAGCAAAAAGGCACACTCTGGCCACCCATCCCCTTTCTGAGAACTCTTCCACAAAGACTCCTCTAACACATCTCCATCTCGTTGGACAGAATGTAGTCACGTGGCCTCACCTAAATAAAAGGCAGACTAAGAAATGTGATACTTTAGCTGGGCACAGTATTCCCTTAAAAAAGATTAAGGTGCTTTGCTTTGGAAAGAGCAGAGAATGGATAGTGGGTAGAGAGCAGGCAACTATATGACATTAGAAATTTCTGAGCTGTTGTAATTAATGTGACATGATTGGTGCATTTTCCTGATGAAAAAAACTCTGAGGATATCCTCCAGAAATGATTTACTCCTTCTTTCATTGAGCTTCATCCACTTTGGCATGTACATATTATTAAGGTACTAACTTTCCACTTGCTAGGGTGAAACTAATGCGGTTCTTTTTCTTCTAAATGAGAGATAACAGACTCACAAAATGCAATAAAAAATAAAAGCAAACTTTGGTGCTACCGCCCAACTTTCCCAAGGCCCAGTGAAGAAGAAAGGGGAGGAACCTCTAGACCAAAGGAGTGGACAGAGGGTGATGAAGTTAAGCCACAAAAAAAGAGAGTGGACCTTATTTCCATGAACTGCAGGTTCCCCAGGTAACTGGATCTTGCTTCAGGCCATCAGAGACTGAACACAAATTGTCCTGTGAGTATATATCAGGGCAAGGGCAGGGGAAGCTTGGTACCCTTATGGTCAAGCTGTCCTGGAGGGAAAGACCATAGAGTTTTCACTTGATGGGACTAGCTGGTATAATCTTGGATCTTATCCAGCATTACCTAATAAGCAACCTCCCAAACTTCGTTTTTCGCTTTTATATTATTTTTTAATTGACACATAATTATACATATTTAAGAGGCACAATGTAATACTTTGATATATATTTATGATGTATAACGATCAAATCAGGGTAATCAGCATATCTATCACCTCAAACATTTATCATTTCTTTGTGTTGAGAACATTCAAAATCTTTTCTCTTCTATTTGAAAATACATAATAAATTGTTAATTATAGTCACCTTAGAGTGCTACAGAACACTAGATTTATTCCTGCTATCAAGCTGTACTTTGTGTCCATTAACTAACCTTTGTCTGGTTAATAGACACAAAAGTACCCCCATTACACTCCCCTGTCACTAGAAACCACTGTTCTACTCTACTTCCACGAGATCAACAATTTCAGCTTCTGCATATGAATGAGAACATGTGACATTTATATTTCTGTGCCTGGTTTATTTCACTTAATATAATTCCTCTAAATTTATCCATGTTTCAGCAAATTACACTACTTCATCCTTTATCATGTCTGAATAATATTTCATTGTGCACACATAACACATTTCTTTCTCCATTTATTTATTGATGGACACTGTGATGGGTACTATTAAGTGTCAACTTGATTGGCTTGAAGGATGTAAAGTATTGTTCCTGGGTGTGTCTGTGAGGGTATTGCCAAAGGAGATTAACATTTAAGTTAGTAGACTGGGAGAAACAGACCCACTCTCAACTGAGGTGGACATCATCTAATCAGCTGCCAGCACAGCTAGAATAAAGCATTTAGAAGAAAGTGGAGTGAACAGACCTGCTGAGACTGTTGACCTTCATCTTTCTCCCATGCTGGGTGTTCCCTGCCCTCCAACATCAGACGCCAAGTTCTTCAGCTTTTGTGTCCTTTGACTTACACCAGTGATTTGCCAGGAGCTCTCAGGCCTTTGGCCATAGACGGAAGGCTGCACTGTTGGTTTTCCTGGTTTTGAGGTTTCAGGACTCAGAATGGTTTCCTTGCTCCTCAGTTTGCGGACAGCCTATTGTGGGACTTCACTCTGTGATCATGTGAGTCAATTCTCCTAATAAACTCCCCTTCAATATGCACGTATCCTATCAGTTCTGTCTCTTTAGAGAACCCCAACTAAGACAGACATTAGGTTGATTCCATATCTTGATGGTTATGACGAGTGCTGCAATAAACATGGAAATGCAGATAATGCAGATATTTCTTTGACAAACTGATTTCCTTCCCTTTGGATAAATACTCAGTAGTGGGATTGATGATCATATGGTAGTTCTAGTTTTAGATTTTTGAGGAACCTTTCCATTATTTTCCATAATGGCTGTACTGACTCACATTTCTCCTGACAATGTATAAAGGACTCTGATATGGTTTGGATGTTGTGTCCCCTCCAAATCTCATGTTAAAATATGACCCTTAGTGTTGGAGGGGGTCTAGTGGTGTTTGGGTCATAGGAATGGATCCCTTATGAGTGGCTTACTGCTTTTCCTCATGGTATTGAGCTCATGGCAGTCTCGTTGTTTAAGGAACCTGGCAACCTCCCTCTCTGTTTCACTCCCCTTGCCATGTGGCATATCAGCTTCACCTTCACCTTCAGCCATGATTGTAAGCTTCCTGAGGCCCCACCACAAACAGATGCTGGTGCCTTGCTTGTATAGTTTGCAGAACCATGAGCCAAATGAAACTCTGGCCTTTGTAAATTACCCAGCCTCGGGCATTCCTTTACAGCAATGCAGACTAACACAGATTCTGCTTTCGCTGCATCCTTGCTAGCATTTGTTATTTTTTTTTGGTCATTTTTGATAATAGCTATTCTAACTTGGGTAAAATGATATCTCATTGTGGTTTTTATTTGATTTCCCTAATGATTAGTAATATTGAACCTTTTTCTATATGTCCATTGGTCATCTGTATGTCTTCTTTTGAGGGATGTCTATTCAGCTCATTTGCCCATTTTTAGATAGGATTATTTTATTTTTTGCTTTTGAGTTGTTTGAGCTTTCTAAAAATCCTGGATATTAATCCCTTGTTGTAGAAATAGTTTGTAAATATGTTCTCCCATTATTCAGGTTGTCTCTTCACTCTTGATTATTTCCTTTCCTGTGCATAAGCTTTTTAGTTTGATATAATCTTATTTATCTATTTTTGCTTTTGTTGCCTATGCTTTTGAGATCCTCTTCATAAAATCTTTGCCCAGATAAATGTCCTAAAGCATTTCACTAATGTTTTATTCTAGTATTTTCATAGTTTGGGGTCTAGGATTTTAATGCTTTAATCCATTTTGAATTGATTTTTGTCTATAGTGAGAGACAGGGGTCTAGTTTTATTTTTCTGTATATGGTTATCCAGTTTTCACAGCATCATTTATTGAAGAGACTGTCCCTTTCCCATTGAGTGTTTTTTGAATCTTTGTCAAAAGTCACTTGGCTGTAAATACATGGATTTACTTCTGATTCTGTACTCTGTTCTATTGGTCTAAATGACTGTTTTTAGGAAAGTACCATGCTGTTTTGGTTACTATAGCTTTGTAGTATATTTTGAAGTCAGGCAGTGTGATGCCTCTAGCTTTGTTTGTTTTGCTCAGGATTGCTTTAGCTATTTGGCTACAGGATTTCTGTTTGGTTTCATTTAATGATTTCTATCTCTTTGTTCAATTTCATGTTCATATTTGTGAATTGTTTTCCTGATTTCATTGGATTGTCAATGTGTATTTTACTGTATCACATTGAACTTCCTTAAGATCATTGTTTTAAATTTCTTTTTCTGGCAATTTATTGAATTCTTTTTTATTGGGGCCTGTCACTGGAGAGAGATTATGTTCCTTTAGTGATGTCATATTTCCTTGCTTTTTCGTTTCTTTGTGTGCTTGTGTTGATAATTCCACCTGTGGTGGAGCAATTACCTCGTCCAAACTTTCTAGAGTGCTTGTATCGAGAAATATTTTCATCTGCAGTTGGGAAAGTGGTGGTGACACTTTTCATGTAAGTGCAGTGGTATAGTTTCCATGTTGCTTCTTCAGCTGCATTCAGTGTCAGCAATAACTGTGAGCAGCCCAGGGGCTTAGGCTACAAAAGTTTGTGATAGCAACCATGATCGCTGTATTAATTCATTTTCACATTATTATAAATAACTGAGACTGGATAATTTTTAAAGAAAGAGGTTTCATTGACTCATAGTTCTATAGATTATACAGGAAGCATGGCTAGGGAGGCCTCAGGAAGCTTACAATCATGGCAGAAGGTGAAGGGAAAGGAGTCATGTCTTACAAGACTGAAGAAGAAGGAAGAGGGAGAGAAGGGGGAAGTGCTACACCCTTTTATAAATGAGATCTCATGAGAACTCACTCAGTATTATGAGAACAGCAAGGGAGAAATCTGCCCCATGATCCAATAACCTCTCACCAGGATCCTCTTCCAACATTGGGGATTATAATTTGACATGAGATTTGGGTAGGGACACAGAACTAAACTATATCAACAGCAAAGGTTGGTCATATCTTTGATGTCAAAGGCTTTTGGAATTTTATCATCATTTTTTCCACAATTGAGAGACATAGCTCAAGTGATCTCTTTTGGTGTCAGGTCTGACAAAGCATACACACAGCTTTAGTAGCCCTGGGTTCCTGGTGCTAGCACTTGGAGGGCCCATGGGCTGGGGTCCTAGGCTCTGGGTTTCGTGAACCTAGTGTGGCACCTGGGTCTTGTGTAAGGTTCACTCTCTGTGGCAGGGTTAGATGTAGGTTGCCCACAGAGCCACGGTCTGTGTCTCTGAGGCACCCCTAGCAGCTTGAGTCCAAGGAGCCAGGTTGTAGCTGTGATTCTAGTTTGGGAGAAGGGCACAGTACTCGCCTGACTCTGCAGAAGAAGAGGTGTTCTGGAGGATTGGGCTGGGGAGTGGGGTACAGCTACCATTTTGGAACCTGCACAAATAGCACTCAGTGGCAACTTGGGTTTCAAGAGATGAGGTGCCAAGTGATGAGGTGACTCTAGACCCCAGGATTGTGAGGCTCGGTAGTATCCCAGACTCTGTGAGGCCAAGTGCAGTGGCAGCAAGTACTCCAGAATGGTAAAGCACAGGTGTTATTTAAGCCCTAAGGGACAGGGAACAGCACAGCAATGACTTCACTCCTTAGGGAGAGGGGAGTCTCAGCATCTCAGATTCTACGGGAGTAGTCCAACTCCAAGGAAGCAGTGTAATACAGTAGTTTGGCTTGTGTCTCAGCTCAGCCTCTGCTCTGTTTATATAGCATGTGGGGTATTATTTCAGGTCAGCCCTGAGATGCGTAGCTGCTCAGCTCAGCCAGGGCACCAATTCCTCAGGGGATGATATGCCACTTCACTTCAGACCTGGAGATTGTGACTATCCTGTGTGGCCCAAGCCCCATTTCCCCGAATACAGGACACCACTTCAGTTTAGGTACTGTGGTGCATGACCACGCTGGTAGTCAAGGAACCATTTCTTGGGATGCAGGGCACTGCTTCAACTTGGACACAGGGAAAGTGTGACTGTTCTGAGTGGCCAAAGTACTGTGTTCCCAGGAGACAGGGTATTGCTTTAGCTTTGGCCTGAGGAGAGAGAAGAAAGGGTAGATTGAGTGGCTCCACTTCCACTTTGTCCCATAAAAAAGGATGTAACAAGTGTTCAAAGCTTGGCTTACAGAGGTTGGGCCACCAGGTAGGGGTGCTTTGGTAATGGCTTAACTTCAGGATTGAAGAGGTTCCATGGCTACTCACCCCTGAAGCAAGTCTCAATCCAGCCATAGTTCTGTATCCAAGATGACATAGTGTAGTAGCTGCTTGGGCCAAAGAAGGCAGAGTACAGTGTTGGCTTCTCTGGGGGAGCACAGTTATGAGGACTTTAGGCCGCTCTCTCAGTTGAGGTTACTGCCTGTGAAGATTATAGGGGACCCCAGTGGTAAGGTCTGTAGGTGTTCAAGATACTGACGGGGGTTGTTGGGAACTTCTTCCTTACCTCCTCGCCATAGGGAAAGGTTATCCGTGGTTCTTAGTTGATACCAGTTGGGGCATAGAGTGGTAGAGACCCAGTGTTTCCTTTCATTCTCGATGTGGCTATTCCGAGCTTCTGGGCTCACTAGAGTTTCTGTTATTCCTTTGATGCACTGTGGTGCTCTGCTTCAGTTATGTTCATTAAAATGTAGTTGTTTATTCTTTATTCTGTCTGTTATTGTGAAGGGGATGAGTGCTACAGGCTTCTAATGGCCCATCTTTTTAACATCATGCTCCCCTCCCAAATTTCTTATAAACTGCTTCGAAAAAGCTATAATATCCTTATATTTCAACTACATACTTGTTCATGAATTAAAATTGTACCATTATGTTAAGTTGAATCAGCCAATGTTTCCTATTTAAGGCCTAGATTCTTTAATAAACTTGGGGCATACCATGATCACCCAAATCAACGGTTCACCAACATGAGCATTTATTTAGAGGGGGCAGGGGCACCTAAAAGTGTTTTCCTTGACACTTGTAGTATTACATATAGTTGACTTGTTGTAAAATTTTGTTGCAGTACATTAGAGGAGAAAATAAAAAGTGTATTGTTAGACTTAAGCACATCCAAAATGCAAATGTAAATACTGATAGCCTGATAATAAAGAATGAGTGAAAAATACATATAAAATGGCAAATTGGCAAATGCCTATATGTTTGAAAAAATCATGATATGCTTTTGGAAAAATTGGGCAGATTAAATGAAAATAAGTTTCAAGTTGGATCATGTAGCATTGGGGCAAACTGTCAGTAGACTGAATCATCATAACACAGATGTTCCACCAAAATCACTTTTATTGATCACCAGGTTAAATTATATTCAAAACACATGACTAAATAAAGCAGAGAAGTATTTTAAGAAAAATTTCACCCAAAATTGTCATGATATATTTTAAATTATTGTTTAAAGGGGATAATAAATTCAACCATTACATATTCACTAAGAGCTTTAGTCTGATAAAACTCTATTGCAACATAGCAGTTACTTTTAAGCAGCTTTAAAAAGTTACAATTCTGTTAAGTCACATTATGCACTTTGCAAACTTTCTATGAATGTGCTGTTAGGTAGCATCATACTTATTTGGTTGATAGAAACTATTGACCAAATTGTTTAAACAATTTCATTAAAATCACAGAACACCAACCATGATGGTAGAACTAGAAATCACATCTGTTGAATGACACTTGGGTATGTCCTGAATTTTCTGACCAATTTACATCAAAATATATATGTCTATCTGTATCAACTTTAGGGAAAAAAACCGCTTCTTTTTTTCTCTAAAATATGTGAAACCAAAGTCATTATATCTCTCTATGTCTGTTCTTCACTGCCCAAGCTAGGAACCTGGCAGTTTTCCCAAACTCACCTCTACAACCCATATATCAGTCACCTACTGCTACTACCTAATATTATAAGTATGCCACCTGGACAGCTTCTGAACTGATCCCCCGGAGTCTTTCTCCAATACTTTATCTTCTCTAGCCTTGTCTGTGATTCTAACCTTAACTCCTCTTCAGGCTTTTTTCTCTCTTCACTCCATTTCATTAGATATATCTATCTGTATCATTTTATCGTTAACATTATTTTCTCTAGATTCAAATCTAATTACTTTTACTTTCTCACTTGAAAACTTCCAGGGCTCCTTATTGCCTACAAGAAAAGGCCCAAATCTCTTAGTATGAGCTGAAAACTTTTCACCACATTGCACCCTGCCTGCATCTCTGACTGTCCTCTGCCATTTTTTCACATGAATGCCCTACACCCTGTACTTTTATATGCTCCTTCCTGACTTTGTACTTGCTGTTCTGTCTGCCTGTCCATGCATCTGTTTTGTACTTTATACACTCCTATTATTCTTTTCCTTTGCTTAAATTTGATCCTGCTCAAGTGTATATTTATTTGTATAGGTTTACTGAAACCCTCCAGGGAAAATTAGTTGTTCTGAGTTCCTTGCCTTCAAAGTGTTTATCTACCTATTTTCTATTACATATTATAACATATCCTACCTTTTACCCTCTATTTATGCATTTTCCCCCTAGACTTAGACCTTTATTCAGCTCAGTATCTTCAGCACACTAGCACAGAAACTTGTACATGGTAGATTTTTAGTAAACATCTTAGGAGTGGATTTATCATTTTTCAGTACTTTTGAATAGTAAAAGAAAATGCTTTCTCTCAGTGCTTGTTCCTATCTTATAGGGGACTTGATTCTCTTTTGAATCGTATGTTATAATTAAGAGTAAATGGCATCCATGTTTTTTCATTCTCAGCTTCCTATTATCATCAAGCCGATGAAAGTGAGCTGATACCATTGCTCTATTATTAGCTATGTTCCATAATTGGTCAGGAATTTCACGTTTTATTAACACAAGTTGCTGTACCTTTCCCACTAGCATGAATTATTGAGTGTTCAGTATGCATGACTCACATGGCTAGGAAAATTATATTTGGCATGCCTGGAAAAGTCAGACTATGATCTTGAAGTAAGTTAGAATAGAATTAGAATTAGTGAGGGATATTAAAATATGTAAAATATCAGAGTTCATTTTCCTAAAAGGAATCTAGAGACCCCCACATCTCAAGTTGTTCTAAATATGATGCCTGAAAGTGTTACTACTAGGTTTTTAAGTAGCAGGGCAAAATTAGGAACTGCAAATGTTTGGCAGCAAATACTTCCTTTTTAAACACTCATCACAAATGAGCTAATTAGATTTACTACAGGAAATTTCTGACATGGTTAAAGGCATATGAAAAAGACCAAAGAGAAATAGGGCACATTTGCTAGATCTGGAGTAATACAAATAAAATACTAGCGTGCTAGATTAGGACATTTCCATGGTATTGCTTTTAAAAATTTTTAATGGACTTTTAAATGTTCAGGGCATATATAGTTTACATCCAGGAACTTTGGATGTCTCCTTTTAATCTCTCATAGTATCAGTAAAGTGCATTTTTATGTAATTCCTGCTGATATCTTGTAATGTTGATTCCTAGAATGATTAGATGGTTGGTTGGATGAATGGAAACAGAGATGGATTTTAGATCTCTGATGCTGTTGTAAATGGGATCTTTTCTATTTTCAAATTGCTTGTAAAGGTGTAGTATATTCACAGTTTTATTCACAGTGTATTCACATGTACATAATATAGATTGAAAAATATTATAATTAATTTGATCTTCCTTAATAGCCCAGACTTATGTGAAAATAAAACTTCTAATTATTTACAATTTAAAAATTCATCTATTCTGTTAATTAAATAGTACTTTTAGTTTTTATTTTATATCTTTTTTAAACAAAAAATATTTTGAGATAATCATCAATTCACATATATTTCATATGCAAGAAATAATAACAAGAACTCTGTATACTCTTTCCCATTTTCCACAATGGTAACATCTTATAAAGCTGTGGTACAATATCCCAACTAAGATGCTTTCATTGATACAGTAAGATACAGAATAGGACTATCACTGAAAGTATCACTCATGTTGCTCTTCTATAGCCAAATCCACTCCTCTCCCAGCTCCACCCCCTCTTTAGCCATCGGCAACAAAAGATCTGTTCTCCATTTGTATAGTTTTGTCATGTCAAGAATGTCATATAAACGGAACCATATACTATGTGACATTTGGGGACTGACATTCTTAGCATTATTATTTTTTTTAAAAAAATTTTAATTTTTGTGGGTACATAATAGGTTGGTGTATATGTGTTTATGGGGTACATGAGCGGTTTTAATACAAGCATGCCATGTGTTATAAGCACATCATGAAGAATGGGGTATCCATCCCCTCAAGCATTTATCTATTGAGTTGCAAACAATTCAATTACACTCTTGAATAGTTCTTTTCAATGACATTCGTAATTTCCAGATTTCTCTATCCTGTCTTCTTTCTTTTTTTTATCTTTTATTCTTATCTGAGATTTTATTATAAAAACATATGCTCATTGTAAACACTTCCAATAATACAGAAATAAACAATGAGACACTGGAACTCTGGCAATGTCAGCTTGCCTTATGTATTCTTGTCAGTGCCTTATGTATTGCCACAGAAACATTTTTGAAAGGGCATTTGTATTCTTGTTGGGATGCCTGGGTCAGTTTCTGCAGGTCACTTCAGCAGTCCTACAGGCTGAATCCCATCTGTTCCCGTTGTTACTGGGCAGCCCTCATTGTCCGCTTCTTGGGCATTCACAAACCATGCTCCTGGGTGAGGACACTCTCAGTACGATGTGGACAAATGGAATCTTGACCAAGAACATCTCCATCATTGAGTGAAGGCTATCCCCCATTACCCCCCAACAGCCAGGTCCTGCAACCCTGGCCCTTCCCACAGGGAGGGCCTTTCACACTTCCCATTCCTGATATTTCCAGACTTTCTTCAGAAAGCCTGCTGTTCTTTGCTCATTTGTGTGTGTGTGTGTGTGTGTGTGTGTGTGTTGGAGGCTGCTACAAGGAGGGAGACAGGGAGCACATCTTGCAGGTGAGCACATGTTGGAAGGGCTCAGGGGGTGCATAGGACAGGCTCTTCTGGGTCAGACCAGGTACAGTCTCAGACCCTGGCTGCCCTCACTTTCCCTCACCAGGGAAGAGCAACCCTGAGAAGCTATTGAGTACAACTCTGACTCATGCATGCCCTGGCACTCACGGCCAGGCCCCTTCACCACTGTCTTCTAATTTTTCAGTGGGTGAAATGATTGTCTTTGTTTCCTCCTCTTTTCAGCTTTGGGGTCCTTATTAACAGGGATTCAAACCAGAAAGTTACAAACACAACTCCTTCATTGCCGTCAAATCCTTTCATGGTTTTCTTTTTTACATACAAAGCTTATAACTTTTATTTTTTCCAATTGGAAAGCCAGTTGTTCCAACACCTTTTCCTCAATAAATTATTCTTTTATCATATGCTGAAAGCCGTACACATAACAGTCTCACTTCCGGCTTTTGACTCTGTTCACTGACCCTTAACAGACCTTTTGATGATTTTATGTGAAGGGGGTGCCTTTAAAGCTTCTTCAATTATAAATTCTCCAGAATCGTCGGATGGGTCAAGGTTAGAGGTACCACCATGGATTGGTAGAAGGCACCACGCCAGTCACCGGCTGTGGCCGCCCCGATGTGAACAGGAACAGAGTCCTCCGGATAGGCACCAGTGCTATCAGCACATAAGGCGGGTGTGGGAAGGCATGGAGTCGGACGCACTTCTTGGAAAGGTATCCTCGGTCCCTGGTGGAGCACATGGGCCCCAGGAACCCATGGACAAGGCTCATCCCAGCATGTGCACGCGGCTTCCAGGGTCCAGGAGGTGGTAGGTCAGAGGCTGGCTGCGGCACAAAGCCCATGCAGAAGCCAAGGCGTCTTGTTCCACTTGACAGAGACCCCAGAAGGAGCCAAGGGGGCATCATTAGAGCCTGGGGCTCAGGAAGGGTGGACTAGAGCAGCTGCAGGCCATTGGCCAGGACAGAAGATTGCCAGTGGAAAACATGAGGCACATGGAGAGGCCCCAGAAGGCGTGTACAACTCGGAGTCCTGCGCTTGTCATTTGTGTTTCATTTGGTGATTCTGAAACCAGGTTTTGTTTTTATTTTTGTTTTGAGATGGAGTCTTGCTCTGTTGCCCAGGCTGGAGTGCAGTGGCTCGACCTCGGCTCAATGCAACCTCTACCTTCTGGGTTCAAGTGATTCTCCTGCCTGAGACTCCTGAGTAGATGGAATTACAAGCATGTGCCACCACGCCCGGCTAAGTTTTGTAGTTTTTAGTAGAGACTGGGTTTCACCATGTTGGTTAGGCTGGTCTGAAACTCCTGACCTCAGGTGATCCACCCGCCTGGGTCTCCCAAAGCCCTGGGACTCCCAAAGCCCTGGGATTACAGGCGTGAGCCACTACGCCCAGCTGAAACCAGGTTTTTATCTGCATCTCTGAGAGTTGTATCTTCTTGGCCAGCTTCTTCCACTTCAGGTGGCCCAGGTACTGGTGGTGCTGGAAGATGCCCTCCGAGGTGTGGACCTGTCCTGTGAAGAAGGCTGTGCAGATGCGCAGGGCCCACCAGGGGTTTGGCTCCTTGCTCAACCCAGTCACCGGGTTGAGCACAGAAATATATGAGAACTTAACCTCCTTGATGCTGACGGTGTGAGGAAGGTCCCTTATGCTGGATGCCTGGCCTGTGCCATGGACGCTCCATGAGAGACTTTAGCAGGCCTGGAGGTATGGATCGGCCCTGAGCAGCTGCCTGAGAGAGCCAGTCCACTGAGCCAAAGCTGGAGGGCTGGTGTCAGCCATAGGGCAGGACAGAGGAGAGAGGCATGATGGTCAGGTGGACTCACCAGGAATGGCCCGATGGGGCTGGAAGGACACAGGATCTGCCCTGTCTTCTTTCTAAAATGACATGGGAACCTAGTGCATTGAGGGAAATGAAGCTTACGTAACCCTGTGAAGAGAATAGTGGAGATCCTCAAATGTGTTTTCCTAGGGCTTCATGGTTCTCAAAGGCGATGTCTCTGTTATTAGCTGATTACTGTTCGTCCTACAGCCATTCCCTACTGAAGCTGGCAGCTGGAACTTAGGATTTGTCTTTCTCAGATTGGTGAAGGAAATTGGTAACTCCCAGTTAGTGACCAGATCAGCCTTTGGCTTCTGCTGACTCCTAAGTCTGTGACATAGTCACCCCCAGCTTCTTTAAAGTCATCTCATCCCTCACCATGATTAATGTCATAGCAACGACGGTGGCTTTCAACTTGGCCACCTTCCAATTCTCCCCAAGGGGCTGAAGGAAGTTCTGGATCCGATTGATGCAGCCCCTAAATGAGAAAAACATCGGGCTTTTGCCTGCCAAGTTT
Source organism: Theropithecus gelada (assembly GCF_003255815.1). Taxonomy (NCBI): domain Eukaryota; kingdom Metazoa; phylum Chordata; class Mammalia; order Primates; family Cercopithecidae; genus Theropithecus; species Theropithecus gelada. The sequence continues at coordinate 172,946,600 of NC_037669.1, forward strand.
AGTTGATGGTTATAATAGTGAGAGATACCACTATTGAAACAGGTTTCCTCATTTCTTTAGAGCTCATAGAATTCTGGGGCTGGTGATAGAGACAAATCGTCTACAAAATGCCTAGAAAGGAATGGTCTCATCACAGTAGCAAAGCTACGCTAAAAATCAGAGTGAATTGGCCCTCAGAGAATTTTGAAAGTAAGTTATAGATCATGGAATTCCTAAGACCAAAATAGAAGGTCAGTCCATTAAAATCTTTCTTGGTCTGAATAACTGGAAAAACACATCTGAAAAAGAATGACTCGCATTACCATCCTCAGAGCTGCTTAATAAAATAACAGTTGGGTCCCTTTGAAGAACTGTGTTATAACATCTGAACTTGGTAATACAACTTTTCAGTCATCTGCAAGGACACCTGAGATCCTTTACTAATGTGACTGTGCCTTCAGGCAAGGGACATATTTAGACTTTGTGTGCAATACTATACATTAATTTTATTTCTAAAAATGCTTAAAATTTTTGATTATTTTTGAATAACAAGCAAAAATGATACATATTTGTAGTGTAAACATGATGTTTTGGTATTTATATACATTATGTAGTGGCTCAATCAAGCTATTTAACATATGAATTACCTCATATACTTTTTACTTTTTTTTTTTTTTTTTGAGCCAGAGCCTCACTCTTTGTTGCCCAGGCTGGAGTACAATGGCTCAATCTCAGCTCACTGCAACTTCTGCCTCCCGGGTTCAAGCGATTGTCTTGCCTCAGCCTCCTGAGTAGCTGAGATTACAGGCGCCCGCCACCACACCCGGCTAATTTTGTATTTTTGTAGAGATGAGGTTGTAGCAAGAACACTTTAAATCCACTCTTTTGGTAATTTTCAAATACCCAATATATTGTTGTTGACTGTAGTCACATGATATACAATAGATCTCTTTTGATTCCTCCTCAATTGTTCCTCCTGTGTAAGTGAAATTTTGTGTCTTTTGACCAACATCTCCTGAATCTCTCTACTACTCAGTCTCTGGTCACCACCATTTTTTCTGACTTCAGCATTCATTTGGAATGAATGAGAATTCTTTGAGATTCCCAATGCTTCTGAGGTCCACTGATCATTGGGAGGCTCATGAGGATCAGTTGATAAATGGAGTTTTGTTCCAAGTCTATCTCATGGTGGACTTAGCAGGGCCATTATCCAATATTAGATATTTTCCAAATTTCTGAATGCATACTTGGCAGGATCCCCATAATGGCTTTTTGACTTAGCAAGAAAAGGTTTTTATAGTACAAAGGATCAAATGGAACTCCCTGGAGTGTTCCTTCCCCATAAAAATTATACCACAAAGTGATACTGCATCTATGGGAGAGTCATAAAAATCAATGCAATTAATAAAGATTTGGAAGATAAAAAGTCATACTCTCTATCACATCCTCATTTAAAGTCCTTGATTAGCCCTGCTGAAAGCAGATGGATTTTGAAGAATAGAAGACTACTGAGAACTTAATAGTGACTTTAATAATAGGGATTGTTCCAAATGCACTTTGTTTGTTTTCCTGGGACACATACCCTGGCACCTGTATGATAGTCTGAATGTTCTACTGATTTGTATTTCAATGAATGAATTGTTTCTTCTGCTGTGTCAAGCCTGTTGTAAAAAATCTACTGCATTTTCTGTTTTTGTTGTTGTATTTTTAATTTCTAGGCTTATTTAGGTTTTTTCTGGTTTTGTTTTCTTTGAGACAGGGTCTTGCTCTGTGACCTAGACCAGAGTGCAGTGGCACAATACTGGCTCATCACTTAATGTTTTTTTTGTTTGTTTTTTGAGACAGAGTCTCCCTCTGTCACCCAGGCTAGATTGCAGTGGCACCATCTTGGCTCACTGCAACCTCCATCTCCTGGGTTCAAGCGATTCTCCTGCCTCAGCCTCCTGAGTAGCTGGGACTACACCACACCTGGCTAATTTTTTGTATTTTTAGTAGAGACGGTGTTTCACCATGTTGTCCAGGCTGGTCTCGAACTCCCAACCTCAAGTGATCCACCTGCCTCCACCTCCCAAAGTGCTAGGATTACAGGCATGAGCCACTACGTCCTACCAATTAAAAAAATAAAATTTCATTTAGCTCATAAAGAACTCCGGAATGTATTAATCACAGTTATTTCCAAGTATGTACCTAATTACTTATAACTAGGTAACCTGTGGTTATAGTCGATTGTTTATTTTTTTTCTCTGGGTCTTATTTCATGATATGCCTTATTTATTTAACTCGGTACTTTGTGTATAAAAAATTGTGGATGCTCTGGATGATATTGAGGCAGATCAACTTAATCCAATCAAGGACAGAGCTGGCTCAGCCTAGGTTTTTGTAAGGCTTAGTCTATTTCTGATGTCCTTTTATTTTTAGAATATATCTCCCCAGGGTTTTCAACTGAGAGCCTAGGGACAATGCTACTTGGGAACTAAGTCTGGAATTTCAATTTTTAGCTCATTAGCACCATGAAACTGCCAGAAACATCTCTGTGCATTTCTTAGGCTTTGTGCATGGAATTTTAACCTCCCTGATTGAATGGCTTGATAATTCAGTAAATGTTTTTGGGGGAAACCAAAAAGTGTCACTATTCTGCATTATCTTTCTCTGGGATCTTGGCTCCTCCATTCCTGACTACCTTTGTCAGTCCTGAATTCTATTTTTTTCTCCCAATTCCTGAGAGATTGGCAAAGCCTTGCTGATTTTTCTGCCTCTTTTGAGTATTCATTTGCTTGTATCCCCAGGCTTTCCATTCCTGTTCCATGAGTCAGCAGGTGATCCAAAGAGAACAGCAATATACATAGCATCAGCTCACCTCTTAGGGCTTCTTTCTTTCTGGTATTTTGGTTTTCCAAGGCCTAAATGCCTTTGAAGCTCTACAGTTGCTTTACAAAGATGTACTTTGAATTGTAGCCTGAGTTCTAATTCTTGATGAGATCATCGTTTCTACATGCTCCTTCATCAAAGGTAGATGCAGTAATCCTGATTTAGTCTGCAATCGGGCATCACTCTTTTTAGAAACCCTAGATGATTTTCAAGTGAAATCCAAATTTAAATACAGTTTTTTTCTATTTCACAAAAAATTCTTTTTGTATTTTACTGTTTTTTTGTTACTATATCATCTGGGGTCAATTTACATTTTCACAGACTTTCAAATTAATGTATGTATGTAGAGTTGAATAAACCTATCCCTTACATTTAAATTTTTTTCTTTTATCTGCAATTGTTTTTCCATTCTTTCATTTTTAATATTTATATTTGTACCTTTCTTTATGGCTTGATAGCCATATGTTGGTGTATTTTGTTTTCTAATTATCAACTCTTTGATTATCTCTATTTGATATCAGCTCATATATTTTGTCTAGTTTTTTCTAATTCATTATTTTTTGTTTTTTAACATTGTTAAATTGATTCTTCTGCCATAGTTTTATCTGCTTGTTTTCTATAATTGTTTTACCTGGATGTTAATTAATTTTATTTTTATTAATTAATATACATATTTAAGGCTATGAATTTTTCTCTGAATACATATGCAGCCACATCCCATAGGTACTGATATATACTAGTTTCATTAGCATTATTTTCTGTAAATTTTGAACCTGTGGCTATTTAGCCCATAGTAACATGCTTCCAGTGAGTTTAAATTTTGAATAACATTGAATGTTTATGAAGAAGGTCTTATTTTAATGGAGTTTTCAAACCATTTAAAAAGGAACAGTTTCCATAGTAATGTGGAACAGAAATTAGTCCAAGTTTTGAGTAGAAAAGGGATCTAATCACTGTTTAAAAAGATTCTGGGTTTTTATTTTAGGTATCCTTCGAAAACTTAGTGCAGTCCACCACTTAAAAATTACTTGTTTAGTTTTTGGCTTTACTTCCTCTTCTGAAATAGGAGGGCCAAGAACTAGTCATGGCTCCCTAGCAGTTGGGTCCATCATAGTCAAGTGAAGTGAGCCTCAGTGTCCACTGGAAGTCTCATAACTTTTGTCTTTAAAGAACTAGTAAAAATATGATTTGGGGTTGAAAGTCAGGTTTACTTCTCATTATTGTTTAGTCCTCATCCTTCAGTGACTTATAGATTCTTTGATGATGAATGTTAATTAAAATATATTTGCAAAAAGAAACACAGATTTTTTTTAAAGGAAGGAGTAGAGATTACAGAAGGATTTATAAGTGCCCAAGACTTTGCTTTTCTTCCCATTGATTTGTCATCATATTTCTTCAATTTATTTTTTCCTACCAAACCTTTCCTTATATTTTTAATTGTTAGTATTTACTCAAAATGATATTGATTGATAATGTACTAAACAACATTACATTACATTTACAGCTGGCCCTTCTTATCCACAGGTTTTGCATTCTTGGATTCAACCAACCACAGATTAGAGATATTAAAATATAAATAAATAACAATTACAATAATAATGCAACTCTAACAATAATACAAGTAAAAATACATATTGCCACTATTTATGTATCATTTATATTATATTAGGTATTATAAATAACCTAGAGATGATTTGAAGTATATGTGAAAAGGTGCATAGGTTATATGCAAATACTACACCATTTTATAAAAGGAACCATGAACAACTGCATATTTGGGTATCTTTATGGGGGTCTTGACCCAGTCCCCCACAGATATTGAGGGAAAGCTGTACTACAAACTGAACTGAAATGTTACTTGACAGCTATAGAGGGCATGACACTGGGAATAAGGAAAAGGCAAAAGCCATTGCCAGAGAGAAAAACAAAGGAGAAAATATATGAATAGCTTTTTACCTAGGAGGAGAACAAAAATAGTTACTGCTTTAATTTGATCTGAGACAAATCCATAATTGACATTAGAGTGAAGGGCGTTTGTGGCTTGTCCCAGGTGATTTCATTTCAGAAACATTTCAGCTAGGGCAATAATTCATTACTTTCACTTTCTGAGCTGTAGTCAGAACTGTGGTCAATGATATCATAAAGAGTGATCCAGAAAACAGAGTCCTTGGAAAAACAAATCTCTCTCTCGCTCTGTCTTTTTTTTTTTTAAAGCTCTTTGCACATTTAGATAACCTATCTGTCATTGCACTAATTCCTGAGGAAATCAAATAAGGCAACCACTCAATTTACTCTTTAATTTACTCATCAGGACACTCAGGAAGAGGCTGAAGGAGATCACTGGGTCTGCAGGGAACAGGAAATAACAGTATGAAGAAGCGAAGTTATTGTACTCATCAGGAAAGCTATATTTGCTGGTTCAAGATCACGTATATAACAAAAAGTAATCTTGCTGTGAGTTTAAGATAGGTGTAAGATTCTATTGGCACAGGAGTCATTTCTGAGGGCCCTCAGACACCCAGCCACCAGCTGGATTGCTCTGCTTCCTTTCAATACCTTGGTAGGCCAATGCATATGAGATTATATACCATGTATTAAGAAGCACATATAATTATATCAAGAGTAGAGGTGGTTGAATCTTCAAATTATGTGAAAGTCTCCTCATTTAAACCTTGGTTTTTTCACTTTCTTCTCTGTCCTTGACATAGAATTTGACAGAGTCCAGTGAAAGAGTGGTAAGAACAGAGGCGAAATATTTTAAGGTGAAAGGGTGAAAGCACACGGTTAAAAAGTGCTAACCCAGATCATTGGAAGGGAAATCTTTCCATTTTCAGGTAATAAAATTTGCTTCTTCTTTCCCCTCCTCCCTGTTTGCTGGAAAATCCTTTTTCCACATACGAAATTTCTAAAAGTGGATGATAAATTTCCATAGGGCATAGACTGAAGGACTGTATTCTTTCTTCAAATCTCTTCTCTTTCGTGTTATCCTCAGCTCTCCTTCCATGCACATTGACACCTAGTGTAAGGTATGAGAAAAAGTAAATCAATTGATTTTTCAAATAATCATATACCTTTTACATCCAGATTAGTGTTTCAACCTTCCATGTGACCCTGTGTGGTGCTATAGGTATTGCAGTAGTGATGCCCGTGTGAAACCATTCTGGATTCTGCCCTTTCTGAACTACCTTATGCTTTGCAGCAGAGTTTATAAAATCCTTTTAGGTAGCAAAAATCTTCATTGACTCAATATGCGTTTTTAAATAATGTCTATTATATCTCTGCATCTATTGTAGCTCTGAAATATGCATAGAGACCCTATTATGAACTTGTACTTATGTGGAATGCAAATGTCACCTCTGTGGCTTGGAACCCATCTGAAGAGTCTGTATCATGATTTTCCAATGCATCAGAACTTGTTTCTATACTGAAGTGGCAGTGTTTTCTCCCACATGCCTGTCATTACAACTTTAAAAACAAAAAGTTCTATTAACATATTAATTAAGCTGTATTATTATGTAACATATATCAGTCATATGATAGATTATAGGTAAGAATGCCCAGGCAACCTCGATATTTTGAAAACACTTCCATTATTTTACTCTAACTTACTCTTGGCCCCATACTTTAGGATATGTGCAGTTTCATCTTGATTTTTCTAAGCTTGCCTATTTTGGTCTTTAAGACTTTTGTCAGTCATTATTTTACATACAGCCTTTGCTCACGCACTTCCTTGAGGTGGTACTGACAAACAGCACATGCTTGTTTTTGGAGATAGACAAAAACCAAAACAAAAAAACACTCAGATTCATTCTAGGCAAACCAACTGTATTAGTCAGCTCTCATTCTGCTAATAAAGACATATCCAAGACTGGGTAACTTATAAAGGAAAGAGGTTTAATGTACTCACAGATCCACATGCCTATGGAGGTCTCACAATTACGGTGGAAGATGAAGGAGGAGCAAAGGTACATCTTGCATGGCGGCAGGCAAGAGGGTGTGTGCAGTGGAACTGCACTTCATAAAACCATCAGATCTCTTGAAACTTATTCACTACCATGAGAACAGCACTGGAAAAACCCACTCCCATGATTCAGTTATCTCTCATTGGTTCCTTCTCATGACACTTGGAGATTATGGGAGCTGCAAGTCCAAATGAGATTTGAGTGGGGACACAGCCAGCCAAACCATATCACCAACATTATCTGGACTTTCTGTAATAGTCACCATAGCCTTCCCGCCTTCTCTCCTTCTCTCTCTCTCTCCCCCAATCCCCCACCACCCCCACCCCCACCCCACTGGAAAGCCAGTAAGAGCCCACAACATGGCTGTCCTCTGGAGTCAAGTCCAGTAATCTCTCCTCAGTTCTTCTGGGTTACACACACAAAAATTAATGAGACATGCTGTCTCCCAGAAAAGCATGTCTTTCTATAATGGATTTGATTTTGAGAGAATCAAATGCCTTTCAAGACTAAGTCTAGAGAATAATTTAGATGATCAGGTTGAGGAATTTCATCATTTAATTGAGTTTTTAATGTTTAAAAAGCATTATTGTATTCCAGGCTAGGTATAGAGTAGTAAACAAGTAACATTACATCTATACATATGGAGTTTTTAATTAAAAGAATATACACTTGTCCCTCAGTGTCCATGGTGGGTTTGTTCCAGAAACCTTGCAGATAACAAAATCCACAAATGCTAAAGTCTTTCGTATAAAATGGTATAATATTTGCATCTAACCTACACACATCTTCCTATATATTTTAAATTTTGTCTAGGTTACTCGTAATGTATAATACAGTGTAAATGCTATGTAAATAGTTGTTATAACATATTTTAAAATTTTTTATTGTTATATTGTAATTTTTACTTTTCTCAATGTTTTCTATCTGTGGGTGGTTGAATCTGAAGATGCAGAACCTATGAATACAGAGAACTGACTTTACACATACCTAAAAGTTAGGACTTTCAATGGCTTCTGCTTTTCATCTGGCTAAAATAGTGTTCATGATGTCTTTGCTAACCAGTTGTTTACCAGACCAGCAGTTCTAACACCTTCCAATCACTTTGATTTGTTCACTTTCACTAGTTTTGAAGGATAATTAAAATAAAGCAGGGCTCTATTTAAATAGAACTGTTGCATTGGGGTTATAGCTGTGTAAGGCAGTTCTTACGCCATTTTGCTTTTTATTGTTGTTGTTCATGAGGATGAATGTTGGGGTGGCAGGAAGAGGTACGGGAATAATTAAATCTCTACATTTTGACATTTGTGAACTTGAGTGATTTACCTGGGCATGAAATTGCTTTTTCACTTACTTACAATTTCTAGGGAGAAATTAGAGAGAAGGAAGAGAATATTAGAGTCAATAGGAATTACATTGAATATTTGGCTGTGTCAGCTCTGCTATTTAGCAGAGTATTATTGCACTGACTACTGGAAACATTAATATTTTCAGATCTGGGTCAGTTTGGGTTCTTTGAGAAGTGACACTGAATTCTGAGTACAAGAGGTTTATTGGGAGTAAAAGATAAAAATGGAGGAAACCAGATAGTGCAGGGAGATCTTCAGATGACATGCAGACCTAACAACTATTCAGTAAAGGCTCAACCCAATGGGGAGGTCTACAGCAAAGATTTTCCTTAAGAGAAGCCCTGTTTCAGGTGGAAACAGCTAGGCCCTAGACAGCTACTGTGGTCAGTCATTGACTGGAAGGGCTACAGGAAGAGCAAGCCCTCAGCTTAAGATCCTGTGAGCTCCGTAGCTGAATGCTGTCAGCTAACTTTGTACCTTACAGCTGAATGGTAAGGTCTTTCTTGAAAGGTTGTCCAAGCAGCACACTTCCATGGCTGCCACAGTCTCAGGTATACCTTTCAGCCTCTGTTCTTTCCTCCACTGGGGCAACTGGACCCTGCAGACTTAGGTAAGGATGTCATACAGGAGTATGGAGGGTAAGAAATAGTCAAGGCTTGACTTTGAATCCTAAAATAGACTTTTGATATGCATGACTGTGACGCTTGTTTGAGAGAAAAGTTGTTATATTTATCAAAAGCCTATATCATAGTCAATGAAATGTAGAATAGGAGAATTTGGTGACCAAAGAAAGGTATTGTCCCCTTCTAGATTGTTCTTGCACATCTTGGTAATTTTTCCATAAAGAAGAAACACTTTTTTCTCTAATTTCCACAATTTTCTTATACATTGGCAGGGGCTCTGCCAATACACTGCTTTCTGTGGCAGTCTGAGAAAATCACAAGGACTTAGAAGTCTTTCCATCCAGTCAAGGTACAGATGAGTAGAGAATAAATGTCAGGTGGATTATTTATGATCGCGGGCCTGAAGGATCCTCATCAGGTCTTATACAATCCAGCACCGTGCTGGGAGGCATAGAATATCTCCTCCTGAAGTCGAAAGAAGGGCTGAGGTTGTGCTAGAGCCAGAAGACCTGTAGAGATCTTAGAATAGAAGAAGGAGCTTTTCTAGAGAAGTAAGGAACTGAGAGCCAAAGAGCATATGAGAGTTAGTGTATGGCAAGTGGATAAGTAATGTTAACTTAGAGTAAATTTTTCCCTAATGAGTACCTGGGGCACTCAGTGACAGCTCTGGGGAGAAATGGGAAGGATCTTAAATTGATGGAAAAAACTCACATATGTCAAATTACCTAAATTCACTGAGGTTAAATATATGCCATTCTGAAAAATATGGGATTCAAGTATTAAGAGTTGAGTGGGAGAAAAATGACAATATTTACATTTGTTTTCACAGCTTAGTATTTGACTTGAAAAATTAGAACCTCCTGCACATTAACAAATAACTGAGGTTCCAGGTTGAAGTGAATTGCTTAACGTATCAGAATTAGTAATGTGAAAGTGCAGGACTTGGACTCAGACTTTCTGACACCAACCACAGTGTTCTTTAACATACAGCATCCTGCTTTCTCTCTGCAATCTGTTTGGAAAGCCAGCTAGTGCTGTGCAGTGTTTGGCACACAGCAGGTGCTAGATAAATGCATGTTAGTGAATGTTAATTGACTCATTTATTGCATCCATGAAGGTTGAATTAGCTGCACACATAAGGCTGAGAGGATTTAGTCCCATGCTTTAATAAGCAAACCATGACAAGTTAAAGTGCCTTAGAAGAAGGGAGAGAGGCAGTTGAAACCAGGATTTTAAACAATTGGAACCACTGATCTGTTTACACACATGACACCAGGATCTCACTGGTGAATATTACAGAAGCATTTCCACAGCCAAAGTACCATGCACAGAGCTAGCACCCTGCAATGACAGCTAGAGCTGAATTTACATCTTTTTTTCAGGAGCATACCACCTACCATTTATTCCAGACAGCAGGCCTCTCAGTCCTGTGAGGCTCTTTCAGCATACTATCTCCTTCTGCCCCCTTATATCTACCCCACCACCATGAAGTCTGGGAGCCAGATCCACTTATTTTATATTTCAAAAGCAAAGGATTTAACGTTCTTACATTGATTCACAAAGTAAATTTCACTTTAATATGCATGTGCACACATACACCCAAAGCAAAATGTGCATTTGCTGATAGATTTCTTTTTAAAATTTAAACACAGTGTGTTTAGTTTTTTAGAGATGGGGTCTCACTATGTTGCCAAGACTGAACTCAAACTCTTAAGTGATCCTCCTGCCTCAGCCTTTCAAGTAGCTGGGATGACAGCACACACCACCATGCCTGGATTGCTGACAGATTTCTTAATTTGTAGATCCATTGTAAGAGCAAAAAAATATATATATAGTGTTTAAAATGAGATAAAACCAGAAAAAATCCAAATGTCCATCAACAGGGGAATGAATATAGAAACAGGTGCATTTATACGTGGAATAGTACTCAGTAATACGAAAGAATAAATCACTTACATCTACAACAGCGTGAATGAGACTCGAAAACATTATGCTGAGCAAAAGAAGCCAGGAACACAAACACAAAATACTACACTTATATAAAGTTGTGGGATAGGCAAAAGAAATGTTTGTTAAAAATAATAGAAAAGTGGTTGCCTCTAGAGTGAGGGTTGCCTGGAAAAGGGTACAAGGTAACTTTCCGGAATGATAGAATTATACATTTAGGATCTGTGAATTTTACTGTATGTTAATTATACCTGAAAACAAATAAATATATTGACTTTAAAAAGTAAAGTTCTCAAAAGAGGCTGGAGAAATGGCTGCAAATGATGTTAAGAGATGGCCACGTGGTGATTTCCATTATCTGCATTGTCTCCAAGATGATATCTACTTTCTTTGGCAATACTGCAGTCCATTAATAGAAGTGCTGGATGGTTTTATAGTGGACAGAGATAAGGTAATATAACTCTTTGAATAATTCATCACTGGCTCCATGGAGAATATTTTAAGTCATTTTTTAAATGAAGAAAGCTCATTGTATGTTTTATGTGACAGGGAATACCAGTTTAGAGCAGGTATATGTCATAATAATCAATTAAACTTTTAAAAAATAATTCACCCATCCTTTTATTAAAGAAACTCAGGGTCAAAGATTTCAACCTGAAGTTGTGATATTTTAGTCTCGAATGAAATCCTGGTTTTTATTTATGACTTTGCATATGATAGTACTTACTCAGTGGTTGTTATAAGGATCAAATCAAGTGTCATGTATAATAGCACCTTGTAAATAATAAAGCACTACATAAATGTACACCACTTAAATTAATGTGGAAACAACAAACCTTTTTTGTTTTTTTTTTTAGATAAAGTCTCCCTCCATTGCCCAGGCTGGAGTGCAGTGGTGCAATCTCAGCTCACTGCAACCTTCATCTCCTGGGTTCAAGTGATTCTCCTGCCTCAGCCTCCCAAGTAGCTGGGACTACAGGTGTGCACCACCATGCCCAGCTAGTTTTTTGTATTTGTAGTAGAGATGGGGTTTCACCATATTGGCCAGGCTGGTCTCAAACTCCTGACCTTGTGATCCACCTGCCTCAACCTCCCAAAGTGCTGGGATTACAGGCATAAGCCACCATGCCTGGCCAACAATCAGACTTTTTACCTTTAAGTTAGAAGAATGCCAGGGATACCATAGGAATAACATATTAAGTAGACATGGTATTCTCCTAAAGTGATTCTGACCATTTTCATATAAAAATTTTGATGTATTTACATTTGGCTACATATATATTATATTTACTCACCCTCACCTAACGCTCCAGTACATTTCCATTCACCCTAATCTTTAGTAATTATCTACAAAAAAAAAAAAAACCAATTATGGTATACATCTTCATTGAAACTCTGTTTTGACAAGCACCAGGTACTTAGTGTGGGGTTGGTATAGGGGTACAACATGAAGGGGAAGGATACATTGGCTTTTCTTTTTTTCTTTTTTTGAGACAGAGTTTTGCTCTCGGTCGCCCACTCCAGGGCAGTGGCATGATCTTGACTCACCACAATCTCTGCCTCCTGGGTTCAAGAGATTCTCCTGCCTCAGCCTCCCGAGTAGCTGAGATTACAAGCATGCACCACCACACCCAGCTAATTTTTTAGTTTTAGTAGAGATAGGGTTTCTTCATGTTGGTCAGTCTGGTCTCGAACTCCTGACCTCAGGTGATCCGCCCGCCTCAGCCTCCCAAAGTACTGGGATTACAGGCGTGAGCCACCGCGCCTGGCCTTATGTTGGCTTTTCTAAATCACTGCCTCAGCTCCTTTCAATGTAAAGTACTTAGATTTTTCATTTATGCTGTGTCCGCCCATTTGTTTTATTCCTCCAATTGTTTTATGATTGTTGCCTTTGCTGAAAGTATTTTACTTCAGCTTCACAAAAAAAGAAGTATCAGGTAAGTAGAATTTGGCACCATCTGCTTGGAACTTAGTTATGATGTATTGGTGCCTTTTTCTAGATGATAACAATTTGGAAATGCTAAGTGCACATTGAAAGCAATATTGCAGGAATTTAATGCACAGGTGTCTAAGGCATTGCTGGCAAGATGGACAAGATAATTTAAATACTGAATGTAACTGCCTCGGGCTTTAGGAAATTAAAGAAACCCAGTGAGACAAGAAGTTTTTCCTTGTAATCCATATGAACTATCTCAGAATGTATTTAGTGCACATTATTTGTTAAATAGATCTAGGATTTTAGAATTAATTGAAGTGAACAGATTTTTGTAACGCCCATGAAAGTTTAGAGGCTGTCCTCATAAAATAATGTTCAAAATAAAATGCTACAGAAAAATGTGGCTGATAATTTGGCAATAAGGTGAAAGGCAGTTTGCTAAAGTGTTTTCAAGTATGGATTCTGGAATTTGACAGACCTTTCTTCAGCTGTTTATTCTATCGCTTCCTTGGTATGTGATCTATCATTAACTACACTCTCTTAAGCCTCAAGCTTTAGTTTCTTTATCTATAAAATGGGCATATTAGTAGTAACTATTTCAGTTATTGATTGTTGTGAAACAAAGCACCCCCAAATATATATATTTATTTATTTATTAACTTTTAAGTTCAGGGGTACATGGTTAGGTAAATTTGTGTCATGGAGGTTTGTTGTATAGATTATTTTGTCACCCTGGTATTAAGCCTAGTACCCATTTGTTATTTTTCCTGTCTTATCCCTCCTCCCACCCTCCACCCTCTGGTATTCCCTAGTGTCTGTTGTTCCCCTCTATATGTCCATGTGTTCTCATCATTTAGCTCTCACTTATAAGTGAGAATATGCAGTATTTGGTTTTCTGTTCCTGCGTTAGTTTACTAAGGGTAATGGCGTCCAGCTCCATCTATGTTCCTGCAAAGGACAAAATCTCATTCTTTGTAATGGCTGCATAGTTTTTCATTCCCAAAATTTAAAATTACAATTGATTACATCATTATTTGGACTGAGTTGGTTTTATTTTTTTTTTCTTCATGAGGTGTCAACTTGGGTGCTAGAAAGACAAGTCATTTGGAATCTCAATGCAGACTTAGAGCTGGAAATTGGGGGCCCTTGGTTCTTCACCACATGGCTGCTTGGATTACCTTGCTGAGTGGCATCTGAGTTCCTTGATGAAATAGTCCAAGAGTAAACAATCCAGGAAGGAGAAAGTGGAAGCTTTCAGGCCAGTTAAGAGTGGGCTCAGAATTGCTAACACCATTTCCACCATATTCTATTCATTGATTGTGAAGATTAATAACAAAATTTAAGTAATTTACACAGACCCTAGTTCATAATAAACCTTTATTCAGGTTTTGCTAATGTTGATATTATACCAGTATACGGTTATAACTAAGATTACAGGAAATCGTGTCAGGACAGCTAGATTAAGACTTAAAATGAAACATATGTAGGCACTATAAACGGAGAGTCTTTAAAGGTCATCTGGTCAACCTAACTCACTTTATAATTCTATAAAAGGAGTCTTAAAGAGGGGCAGGACTTACTCAAGGTCACACAGTTTATGGAAGAGTTGAAAGTTAGGCTCCTACCTAGACCATTGTTTTTTTAGAGTGAACAAGTTTCTTCCTTTCTCTGGGACTTCGGATCCTCCATCTGTAAAATGGAGATAGCAATAGTACTTCTCTTAAAGTAGTGTTGTAAGAATTTCATGAATTGATATATGCAAAGTGCTTGTTACTGTGTTTTAAAACTATGTTCAATAACTGATACCACTACTACAGCAATTCTTCTAATATTATTATTTTCATCGTTATCATTACTCCATGCTGGTATAGGAGCTGCTTGAGTACATCTTGGTTGAACTGATGTTATTCTGGATTTTGAGTCCAAGTTTTATTTCAGTGTCCCCCCAAAATAGGAGTTTGGCATTAAGTAAAGATAAGATTAATTTTACTACAGTCAGCACCCCTGCCAGCTCTGTATCCTTTCTTTTCTACTTGTGAAGAGGCCACAAGTTATTCAGTGCACCGAAGGTCTGCCAATTAATAGTGAAGCTGGTTTGAGTATTTCCTGCCACCATGAGAGAAACCATCCCTGTGACCTTAAACACTATTTTTATACCAACGATCTCTATGTTGGTAGATGCAGTCTGGAATTAAATATTCCACTGCCTATTCAACACCACTCTTTAGATGTCTAAGAGTCATCTCAAACACCAAAATCGAATTCCTGATTTTTCCACTGAAACTGATTCAGCTTCCCCAATTCAGTTGACGACAACTTTGTCTTTCCATTTGTGCAGGCTAAAAGGTTAGAGGCCCAAAAACCTTTATATTTGACTCCTATCTTTTTCTCACACTCTGTCCAGTATTTTAAAGACCTGTTGCCTCTGTCTCCAAAATATACTCAGAATCTCAGGAATTCTCAATACCTTCACAGATACCACCTGGCCTAACTGATTATCATGATCTCTCTGCGTGGTTTCTGTGATAGCTTCCCAGTTAGTCTCCTGTTTTCCCCCTTGCTTTGCCCAAAACTTATACTCAACGTGGTAGCCGTAGAGATCCTTCTAAAATGTAAGTTGGATCTTTTCACTACCCTACTCCCCAATCTGCCTTTTTCCTTCTCCCCATTTTGCAACTTCCTCTCTTATGACTCTTCCTCTCATTGCTCACTTTTTTACAGCCACACCACTTACCCTGCTGTTCAGCAAACACAACAGGGATAGTCCAACTTGGTCTCTTTGCTTACCTGATCTTCTACTTAGGACATTCTTCTACCAAATATCTACTTAGATAACTTATTAGCTCTCTCTCTTTAAGTCTGTGCTTGAAACGCAGTTTTGGCCAGGCACGGTGGCTCATACCTGTAATCCCAGCACTTTGGGAGGCCGAGGTAGGTGGATCACCTGAGGTCAGGAGTTCATGACTAACCTGGCCAACCTGGCGAAACCCCATCTCTACTAAGAAATACAAAAATTAGCCGGGTGTGGTGGCAGGCATCTGTAATCCCAGCTGCTCAGAAAGCTGAGGTGGGAGAATTGCTTGAACCTGGGAGGTGGAGGGTGCAGTGAGCTGAGATTGCACCATTGCACTCCAGCCTGGGGGATAGAGCAAGACTCCATCTCAAAAACAAAAACAAAACAACAACAAAAAAAGAAACTCATTTTCTCAGTGCCACCTGTTTTGATCATCCTCTTTTATAATGCATTCTGTTTCTACCCTACTGTCCTCCGCACTTCTCATCCCCCTTTTCTACTCTACTTATTTTTTCTTTTGCCATAGCACATATCGCTGGGCAACATACTGTATAATTTACTGATTGATTATGTTTATTTTTTGTCCTCCTACATTTGAATATCAACTTCATGAGGTAAAATGTATTTACTCTGCTTATTTACAAGTTTATATTCCAAGTGCCTAGAAGAGTGGCCAGAAGATAGAATTGCCTAATAAACATTTGTGAATGAATGAACCATCTTTTGAGTTTCACTAAAATAAATTGCCATCAAACCAGGAAAGCTGTCTCTAAAGGCTGTAATGTCTCTTATCTCATCCACTCATGTGGCTTCCATGCAAGTTCTACATATTTATTTCAACAATTCTTCCATCTCTTCTCTCTTTCTCTTTCTCTTTCTTCCATACTCCAACTTTAATATATAGCTCCTGACAAAATATTTCCACGTGGATAACCCAAAAACATATGAAATTTAACAAACTTGGATTCTTAATCCACTGTATTCTCTTCCTTCTCTTGTGTGGTGATCTCAGCTAATGACATCACCATCCATTGAATCATTTAATTCAAAAACAATTGATGTAGAATATTATTAACCAGAATGAGGCCTCAGAGTTATTAGAATTAGTCACAAACACAGAAGCAAAATAACGCCATTTTTTGGTCACTGTTTCAGATGAAAAGCGGACAAATACTTATATTTAACCATGGCTGCTCAGACGATGCAAGATGAAGAACTAAAATTGTATGCAAAGGTATAATTTTAGTGATGGGCCATCAAATCTCATTTAGGTAAGGAATACATTGAGTACATGGGGGTATTGTACAGTAAAAAGAGGTTCAGCAATTAGATTAAAAGTTAAAGCTGATGGAGTTGAATAATTGTCAGAATCAAGATACCAAAGTTAGAGAGCTGGAAATATAGGCAAGTTTTTGAAATTTTGATTTTGGAAATGGCACATCTATTAGTAATAAGATATAAGTTATTACTTACATTATATATTAATCTTATTACTAAACTATTTCCAAGTTATATACATGGAAAATGAGTGGGAGCAGTATCATGGAAAACAAGAAAATTGGAGGTGAGGATGTAAAAAAATCAAGAGGCTAGAACACTGAATATGCTATATTTGGGGATATTGATTTCATTAAGGAGATGACAGCCATATTAGCAGAGAGGAAGGTAGTAAGCAGGATGCCATTTTTCATTGGCTCTGAAAGTGACTGGGATGCAGTGGATAGCTTTAGACTTCCATAAACCAAGAGTTCACCCAAATTCCTTAAATGTGGTCTCTTCCCAAGATGTATTTATCGATTTTCCTCTAATATAGCTCTAAAATCAGTTCATTTTTCTCCGTCTTTTCTGCCACTGTCTTGGTTCACATTCATGTAATTTCAAACCCAGGTTATTACAATAGCCTCTTAATTGTTTTTTAAACCTCTGTGAATCCCAAACAGATTTTTTTTTTAATACAAGAAAATTTGTTAAACTAATAAATGAATAAATAGCATTTTTCTTAGTTGGTGATAATATAATATAGCCAACACTACTTATTGCCTCTCCAGAATGCATTGCCATCTTGTTTTTCCTTAATAGCAAAATCTTTTTGTTGTTTTCAAGTATCTGCCCTACATTCATGTGCTTACAGAGAAACTAAAACCATTTCCTGTGCAAAGAATGCCAGATTAGGACATGGGCAGTGTTTCTCCAAAAGGATCTCTTGATATTTTAGGTGGTACTGTTCTTCCTTGTGCAGGGGTGTCAGTGCATTGCGGGCTATTTAGAAGCCCAGCTATTTTCTGAGACATAGCAATAGAGTATCCAGACATTGTGACAAGCAAAATGCCTCATAGTATTATTGTCTAATTGTGAATCATGAGTCCAAGCATGCAGAGTAGATATGGGATCCAACACTGACTATTAAGAAGTAAAGAAAATTGTATTGGGAAACACCTATGAAGAGTTTATTCATATTGTCTGGAAGACTACAGTAAGACATGCCCTTTTCCTCTGGAGTATGTCAGGTCCATATTGATCACCTTGACTGCTATCTTGCTACCATCCTGGAAATGAAACTATCCCCAAGCATGTTGAACTGGAAGAATACCAAAACCCTGGGTCTTTGAATTGCTAAATCAAATAACTCTGAGGTTCGTACTATCTTGAGATTTCCCTTTGTGTCAGATAACAAAATTTTTCACATTTACACTAGTTTCAGTAGGGATTTCCATTACTTACAGCTCAAAGCACCCTAAGTAATCCATATAATATACTTGGTCCTTAAACTTACCTGAATAAAAGGGAAATTTTCAACCAAAAAGCTTATTATTGTTGGAAGGTAAAACCTAATTTGTATTACAAGATGTTTCTCTTTCTCCTCCTAATGCATTCAGATAATTGATTTAAAGGCAGATAAAAAAAAATATTTGGAAAAAATAACAGGCAGCTTTGTTGCTTCAACCAAATATATATCGATTTCTTTCCTAGAGGAAATGAGAAATAAGTTTCTGTCTCCTACAGCTTATTGGTAAAATCAGTCCTTTGCTATTTCTAGATTGATCCATTATCTTCATTATCTTTCCTCCTCTTTTTTTCTTTAAATGAAAAGAGGCTGCTTTTAGGGAGCAGCTGGATACAAGGACCAACCAATGTATCAATTTCAACTTTTTAGTGGACACAATGGAATAAGTCCAAAGGACTTTTTGGTTATCACCAGAAAAAAATTATTTCCAGAGAAGTTTTCTGCACCCATAAGCAGAAGAAAGGAGGCTCTAACCAGTCTTTAGGGCCAATTTCACAGTTCAGTTTGTCTTTGACCCACTAGCCACAGGTAGGAACAATGCACAGCAGAAAACCAGAGAGAAAAGTAAAGAGGGAAACTTCGCTGAAAGTAAAGAACTTTTACAAGGTCAGGTCTTTTTTTCTGAGTGATTCAAGGTGTAACTTACTTGAAAGCACTGATGATAAAGTTAACACGTTGTTTCAGAACTTATGCAGAAATAGAAACTGCATCTCTTTGATGTATTCCTTTTGGACAAGCCTTCATCTAGTAGATCACAGTGGAGGAGAGTTTTAGTTCTCCCAGTCTTATTCTGTCCCTTGAAGAGGTTAGGAAATAGGGCTATAAACTTCTTCCTGGAACATGTAAATGAGAGATAAATCTACATTCCTTTGAAGACCGTTTGGATATTCATCAGGCATTCCTGAAATGTAGTCACTCTATTTAAACAGCACTTAGAGAGTTGAAATTGCCTGCCAGTAAAAGGAGGAAGTGGGGGGACAGGGAGAAGCTGGCTTGGATTACAGGGATGAGGGTTTTAGGGATGCTGGAGGTCCTAAAACTGTCCTCCAAGAGTCTTGACTATAATCATTCTCCTTCCATCCTTTCAGGCAGTTTCCCAGTGAGCACTCTCTACTTTTATGCAGTGACATCTCCCCGTTTCTAGCAAGCTCTACTGGTAACAGAAACAAACTACATAATATTCCACTCCTGTGATAAAATAGGCCTCTTAGCTTTTCTCAGCTTGCTTCAATATTCATCTGAGTAAAACTTAAGTTTTTTATGTTTTTTTTTTTAAATGATATATTATCTCCTTCCATTCTTCAAAGGGTTAAGACTATTTGTTGTCTCTGGTAAAAACTTGTAGTGAATATTTGTCTTTTTCTTTTCTCTCTCTCTTTTTCTTTCTCTCTTTCTCTCTTGCTCTCTCTTTTCTGTCTCTGACTTCCCAGCAACTCCTCCTTCTTTCTCTTATTGGAAGGTTTCAGAGCCCACTTATTACTGTAGAAACCTAAAATTGGAGATCCTAGTTTCCTATTCACTCTTTTAGGAGGGACTCAGACATGTGACATAAGCTTAACAATCAGATAAACTTGAACCTAGAGGTAGTTATACAAAAGATGGTAGAGGGGAATTCCTTTTGTTGTTGGTCCATTGGTATCCTTTCCTGGTGTATGCTGCCAGCAGCAGTAAGCTGTGTCTCCTCCCGGCAGCGGGAGGCGCTGTGCAAGGTGAGGCATCTGGTATTGGACTGTAGTCGCTGCCCTGCTCACAGGACTGGTTCTGTGGCATGGTTTGACTTAAGAACATGGCTGCCTAACTTACCGCATTCTGCCTGTTTTCTGAATCCTATTCTTAAGGCTGCTTTCCTCGGGTATATATATGTGGCCATTTTCGACATCTTTTAATATGTACCTCATGATTCCTCAAAGTTAATATTTTCACTGCCTCCTGAATTCATTTTCAAAGTAAATTCAGTCCTAGTTCACTATCAGGTGAAGAAACTTTAAATCAGTGGTAATCAACTAGGGATGATTTTATTCCAAGGGAGACATTTGTAAATCTCTGGAGATAATATCGGTTGTGTTTTTCACAGCAGAAGAGGGTGGTACTGGCATCTAGTGGGGAGCACAAGACAGTCCCCCACAACAAAGAAATATCTACCCCAGGCTTTATTTTGCTGAGGGTGAGAAACCCTGTTTTAAAGACAGACAGCTGCAAGCTTCTGTCGGTGGCCTGGTTATTTACACTTTGTGATCTTGAACAAGACATTTAACCTCTATATGCGGTTTCCACATTTGTAAAGTAGGGGTCATGTCCATTAGAATCAAATGAGAATGTATAGAAAATGTCATGTCCTTGCATAGCAGATGTGCAAGCAATGAGTGTTGGGTTGCTTTCTCCCTTCCCGTCTTTCCTTCTTGGTCTTTTCCTATTACACAGAAAGGAGTTTGGAAGTTATTTTAAACTCTCTTGTCACCAAGATTCTTCTATTTTAATCTTGCCATCTTTTGTAATTCAGCTTCACTTTCTCAAGTATCCCCAGGAGAAATTTCTTTTATTAGCTCCCTATGAACCATCAAGCACTACATATAGTACATAACTTTGTTTTTAATTTCAGTATCAATTTTATGTGTGTACGTCTCCCACTTAAAGCAAAAGTTCCTTGAGAGCAGGGCTCACATCTTATGACATCATAGAGTTTAACACTACACAATTGTGCATGGTAGGTGTTAAATGTTTGCTGATATATCTGTTGAATAAAATAATTCATTGGCTAGCCCCCAGTGTAGATATGATGGTTCAACTATGCAATCGTTCTGGCAAAGGGCAACACTTTTGAAGGTATTTCCTGTATCTCACCACTTCTCTTCCAGTTTACACTTCATTCTGGCAAATCCTGCTTTGCAAATACCATTTTATTGCACTTTGTTTTGGTTATAAACCTAAGAAGTAAGACAAATTTAGAAAATGGAGTTGCTCCTTCTTGCCTCCCTTTTTGCAAAGCCAGGTCAATGTCTGTCCATATATATGTAGATGATAGATATAATATGCTCATTTTAACAATGGTTTCCTATTGTTTTATGCACAGTGCTGATTATAATGGGAATGGTTTTAGGTTAGAGAAAGGAGGGTGGATGGTACCGTCGTCAATTTGTGTCATGCATGGATGGCTGTTGGTTGGGCTCCAAGTGAATTGTAACTACAGTTGAGTTTACCTGATTATTTCTATTGCTTCCTCCATTGTTTGGTTCCAATCTGTAACTCAAGTTCCTCTGATTTGCCTCTTAAATATAAAGTTACCAATCTGTGTGTCTCTCTCTCTCACTTTATTTCTGTCATCTATCTTTAAAATCCCTCAATGGAGTTTCACATTTTAGCAGGGACTGGGAAAGTGGGGAATAAAGTTAAATTTCCTATCAGGTCTTCCCAAACTGCTTTTGGATTATCTATCCAAACCCATTTATAGCAACTTACCATTTAAGAACTTTTCCCTCTAGAAACAGTTATTTTTATATTATGCTTCCTTCATACACAACATACACATGTGCAAAAACACACACACACACACACCTCGTGCTGTTACACAATCAGTGTTTTGCTCATGCCATTTCTTCCTACTTGAATACCTTTTCTTCTCTTCTGTGCTCAACTCCTCCCTGCTCATTCATATGCCACTTGCTCTATAACCATCTCTACCATAGACTTAACTAAGCACCCTACTTTAGTGCTTCTGCAACTGAAATTATTTTTTTCCCTGGTGCTGAAACTAATTATTATAGAATCTGTCTTCCCTTCTAGACTGTGATGTCATGGAAGGCTCTAAATTCACCAGTGACCAGGGGAAAACAGGTTGTTGCATAAAACTGAACATGCAGTGAAAACCAGGGGTGTGTTAGCTGCATGTGTGTTTTGTGGTGCCTAACTTCAAGTGGGAAAATATTATCTGTTATCAGTGAACTCTTGGAGTACAGTGTAGAAGAAATCTGATGCCATGATTGATTGGTAATGTCTGCCTATGGGCAGAAGTGCAAGTAGCAGGTTTGTGAACGGACACTCTAAATATCAGGTGTTTAGA
Source organism: Theropithecus gelada (assembly GCF_003255815.1). Taxonomy (NCBI): domain Eukaryota; kingdom Metazoa; phylum Chordata; class Mammalia; order Primates; family Cercopithecidae; genus Theropithecus; species Theropithecus gelada. The sequence goes on from NC_037669.1 coordinate 172,968,897, forward strand.
CCCAAGCCTCTGAAAAATGTATACACTTGGGTTAAAATACCATCTTCAAACTCTGTTTCTTTTCTTTTGTAAGTGGTTATCAGCTATCACTGTTGTGACATACATGAAGTGGTATTAATAGGCACTTTGATTTTTTGCAATCAAAGGCATCATGTTTTGTTTTTCTGGCCTGGAATCCTGTTAAAATCAAGGAGTAGGTGCTCAATGCTTATTCTCAGAAGCTTATGGGGAAACTTCAGAGTGCTTTCTTTGTATTTTAAGACTAAGCATTGGAACTACAGAATGACCCTGAACCTCGAGTGCTTGAGTCTCCACAACAGACCAAGGGAGAAAATGTGGCAGTTTGGTTTTTGTGGGTCTGTGACTACCTTTGTTGTCCTTTCCCTGCAAAATCTTAAAAGAGGCAAGCCTCTACCTCTACTATCTTCCCACTGTTCAGATGTACTCAATTAGACTAATTTATTGGAGACAGATAACTAAAGCAACAAGTTATGCTACATCCAGTATGACAAGAGATGGCTATATTCATATCTTTGTTTAGATTTTCAAGAAAATTGATATAAACTAGTACGCTATGTTCCAAATTTATAACTCCAAGGACATAAATAAAGGAACAGAATGACTCAAGTCTATTACTGCTATGTTCAAATGTAATATTCAAAGTTATGAGAAGGGAAACAGCTTCAACCTAAAAAGGACAGACGCTGGCCAATGAATGTTTTTCACACCTGGGGAACAGTGCATTCAGAAATGGAAGACATGAGCAAAGGAAAAGATTCATGTATCAGTGATGTGCAGGAGAAATGAAGCAATCTCTGAACTTGTAGCACTTATATTTTAATGGAGGAATCAAGACATGTACATAATTAATTGTAAAGCAGACTAGAGTGTGTATTATACTAGCAGTGCAGGTAAAATGCTGAGAGAGCACAGTGAATGAAGACTGTGGAAACCTTCAGGATTCACTATCTATATAATCTTCAATAGGAGAAAGAGGAGAGAAATTGAATTCTGGATTGAATAAGTATCTGTGCAGAGGTACAGAGGATTTTAGATCAGTTCTCAGACTACTTTCCATGTGCTAAGTACTGTGCTAGGTCCTAGAAATAAAGGGATATGAGTAAAATACAGTTCCTGGCACTAAGGGAGAATATTTAGGCCAGTTTGGATGAAATATTGACATAAAGGATAAGTAGTTAAAAGATAGAGTATAATTAGATAATTAAAAGATTTGAATGAAAATGAAGGAGTTGAGTTTACTTGATTTACTTGATTCTTCTTTGCTTATTAAAGGCTTTGGGGAATGGAAGTGACCTGTTTTTTTTTCTTTTCTTTTCTTTTTTCTTTCTTTCTTTCTTTCTTCTTTTTTTTTTTTCTTTTTTTGAGATAGAGTATCACTCTGTCACCCACGCTGGAGTGCAGGGATGCAATCAAGGCTCGTTGCAGTCTCAACCTCCCGGCCTCAAACGGTCTGCTCACGTCAGCCTTTCAGGTAGATTGGACCACAGGTATGCACAACCATGCCCAGCTAATTTTTTTATTTTTAAGTTTTTTGTAGAGATGAGGTCTTGCCATATTGCCCTGGCTGATTTCAAACACTTTGGCTCAGGCAATCCTTCTGCTTCAGCCTCCCAAAGTGCCTTGGGATTGCAGGCATGATCCACCATGACCAGTCATAATATTTTTATTTGTTTTAATTTCATGTTATCTCTAATGTTACTTGAAACTCTTTAATGAAAGCTATTTAATTATTTTAAAAGTATACTGAAGTATCATTAATTTGGATTCTATTTTTTTCGTAATTCCAACAGGTTTGCATTAAAATTTACTTTTGCATTTTCTGTGAGGAAAGGATTTGATTTTCTAAATGACAAATAACATCATTGAGATTCTTGGAGGAATGTTTTCATTTCAAACTTGTTTTAAGCACTTAAAACATTTATTTGTGTGTCCATGGTATATTTGCTCATGGTTAGAAGTTAATTAATGCTGAGTTAGTTAAAGATTAATATAATTAATGATACAGCCTGGCTCTGTGTCCCCACCCAAATCTCATTCCAAATTGTAATTCCCAGTGTTGGAGGAGGGGCCTGGCATGAGGTTACTGAATCATGGCAGTGGACTTCTCCCTTGCTGTTCTTGTGATAGAGTTCTCACAAGATCTGGTTGTTTGAAAGTGTGTGGCACAACCCTTCTCTCTCTCTCCTGCCAGCCATATGAAGATGTGCTGGCTTCTCCTTCACCATCTGCTATGATGGTAAGTTTCTGAGACCTCCACAGAAGCAGAAGCCTGTACAGCCCACAGAACTGTGAGTCGATTAAGCCTCTTTTTTTTTTTTTTTTTTTAAGTAAATTACACAATCTCAGATATGTTTTTATAGCAGTGTGAAAATGGACTAATTAATTAATGTATCCTATAATCTCGGTTTTAAGTTATTTGATACCATCATTTCAGAAAAAAACTAATTGGATTGGTGAGTTTTTTAACTTTTATATTATCTTTTAAGATAGAACTATTTTGGGAATTTACATCTAGTTTGAAGCTAGGACTCTAAAATAATCTTATTATTTCATGGGAAAGCCCACATATCTACCACCTATATGACTTCTTCAATAGTAGTAAAAAGCCTACCAAACAGAAAAAGTCTAGGACCAGATGGATTCACAGCCAAATTTTACCAGCAGTACAAAGAAGATCTGGTACCATTCCCACTGAAACTATTCAAAAAAACTGGGGAGGAGGGACTCCTCTCTAATTCATTCTATGAGGCCAGAATCATCCTAATACCAAAACCTGGGAGACATAACAAAAAAAGAAAACTTCAAACCAATAACCTTGATGAACAGAGATGCAAAAATCTTCAACAAAATACTAGCAAACCGAATCCAGAAGCATATCGCAAAGCTAGTCCACCATGATCAAGTAGGCTCTGTCTCTGGGATGCAAGGCTGCTCAACACATGCACACCAATCAATGTGATTAATCACATAAACAGAACTAAACACAAAAACTACATGATCATTTCAATAGATTCAGAAAAGGCTCTCAATAAAGTTCAACATCCCTTCATGTTAAAAACACTCAACAAATTAGTCACTGAAGGAACATACCTCAAAATAATAAAGCCATCTATGAAAAATCCACAGTCAACATCATACTGAATGGGCAAAAGCTGGAAACATTCCCCTTAAAAAACAGAGCAAGACAAGGATGCCCTCTCTTACCACTCCTATTCAACATAGTACTGGAAGTCCTAGCCAGAGCAATCAGGCAAAATAAATAAATAAAAGGCATCAAAATAGGAAGAGAGGAAGGCAAACTGTCTCTGTTTGCAGATAATATGACATTATACCTAGAAAACCCCACAGTGTCTTCCCAAAAGCTCCTTGATCTGATAAACAGCTTCAGCAAAGCTTTAGGATACAAAAATCTATGTAAAAAAATCAGTAGCATTCTTATACACCAAAAATATCCAAGCTAAGAGCCAAATCAAGAATGCAACTCCATTCACAATTGCCATGAAAAGAATAAAATACCTAGGAGTACAGCTATGAGAGGTGAAAGAGCTCTACAATGAGAATTACAAAACACTGCTCAAAGAAATCATAGATGACACAAATGGAGAAATATTCTCTGCTCATGGATAGGAAGAATCAATATTGTTAAAATGGCCTTACTACCCAAAGCAATTTAGAGATTCAATGCCATTCCTATTAAATTATCAATGATATTCTCCACAGAATTAGAAAAAAATTATTTTAAAATTCATATGGAACCAAAAAAGAGTCTAAATAGCCATGGTAACCCTAAGCAAAAAGAACAAGGCTGAAGGTATTACATTACCTGACTTAAAACTATGCTAAAAGGCTGCACTAACAAAAACAGCATCGTAGGGGTACAGAAAACAGGGACATAGATCCATGGAACAGAATAGAGAGCCCAGAAAAGAGGCCACACACCTATGACCAGCTGATCTTCAACAAAGCTGACACAAACAAGCAATGGGAAAAGGACTCCCTTTTCAACAAATGACATAATTGGCCAGCTGTATGCAGTAGATTGATATTAGACCCCTTCTTTATGCTATATATAAAAATCAACCTAATGGCCAGATACGGTGGCTCAGGTCTTTAATCCTAGCCCTTTGAGAGACCAAGGCGGGCAGATCACCTGAGATTAGGGGTTTGAGACCAGCCTGGCCAACATGGTGAAACCCTCTCTCTAACTAAAAGTATAAAAATTAGCTGAGTGTGGTGGCACGTGCCTGTATCCCCGCTACTCGGGAGGCTGAGACAGGAGAATCACTTGAATCCGGAAGGTGCAGTTTGCAGTGAGCTGAGATCGTGCCACTGTACTCCAGCCTGGGCAACAAGGTGAGACTCTGTGTCAAAAAAGGAAAAAAACAAAAAACAACTTAAAATGGATTAAAGACTTAAATGTAAAACCTAAAACCATTAAAACCCTGGAATATAACCTAGGAAATACCATTCTGGACATAGGACTTGGCAAAGATTGCATGACAAAAATGCCAAAAGCAATTGAAACAAAAGCAAAATTTGACAAGTGAGACCTAATTAAACAAGAGAGTTTCTGCACAGCAAAAGAAACTATCAACAGAGTGGGACAACCTACAGAATGGGAGAAAATATTTGCTAACTGTGCATCTAACAGACATCTAATATCTAGAATCTGTAAGGAAGTTAAATTAACAAGCAGAAAACTAACAAGTCCATTAAAAAGTGGGCAAAAGACATGAGCAGACACTTTCCAAAGGTGTGGATGTAGCTAACAAGCATATCAAAAACTGCTCAACATCACTAATCATTAGAGAAATGCAAATCGAAACTACATAAGATACCATTTCACATCAGTAAGAATGGCTATTATTAAAAAGTCAAAGAATAACAGATGCTGGTGAGGTTGCAAAGAAAAGTGAATTCTTACACACTGTTGGTGGGAATGGAAATTAGTTCGGCTATTGTGAAAAAGCAGTTTGGCAATTTCTCAAATAACTTAAAACAGAATTAGTGTTTGACACAGTAACTCATTACTGGGTATATACCCAAAGGAAAATACATCATTCTACCATGGGGACACATGCACATGTTCATTGCAGCACTACTTACAATAGCAATGAACTCAACCTAAATGCCCATCAATGGTAGACTGGATTTTAAATAATGTGGTACATATACACCATAGAATACTATGCAACCATAAAAGAGAATTAGATTCTATCTTTTGCAGCAACATGGATGAAGTTGAAGGCCATTATCCTAAGCAAACGAATACAGGAAGAGAAAATCAGATACCACATGTTCTCACTTACAAGTGGGAGCTAAACATTGAGTACATATGGACACAAAGAAGGGAACAACAGACACTAGGGCCTCCTCGAGGGTTGGGGGTGGGAGAAGGGTGAGGATTGAAAAACTACTTATTGGGCACTGTGCTTATTACCTAAGTGATGAAATAATCTGTACACCAAATCTCCATGACATTAAATTACATATAAAATAAGGGTGCACATGTACCCCTGAATCTAAAATAAAAGTAAAAAAAAAAAAAAGACTTCTCCAACAACCATTTAAATAAAATTTTATTTTATTTTTAATTGACTAATAATTGAATATACTTGTAGGGTACAATGTGATATTATTATACATGAATACATTTTGGAATGATTGATTCCGGCTAACTAGCATATCCATCACCTCATATATTTATCATTTCTTTGTGGTGAGAACTTTCAAAATTATCTTAGCTATTTTGAAATATACAATGCATTTGATAGTCATGGTCATCAGTGTTTTGGGTTTTGGGCTCAATGCAATCAATATTACAGCTTGGAAATAAAACTCCTAATCCAAAAGGGATCAGACTATCCTACTATTCTATATTAGAATCCTAAGGATCAAAGATACCAGTATCACATACTTAATTAGTGTCTTTCAATGAGCCAATGAAATCATTTACACTCTTACTGACAACACTTTAGTAGTTGGAAAGATAGTAAGAAATGCCCCTTTGTGTAAAATTATGGCTGCTAATTAATTGTCAGCATAACAAGTAATAATAACTCATAATAATTGGTACTAACTGCTAATCTGCTAATCACTGGTAGCAGTAAGCACACTAGACAAAATTCATTCTCCAGGATTTGAGTTCATGGCCTTTGGACTGATCATTATCATTCTCCATAGAAATGAATAGAGCTCTTAAATAGTAAATATTTGAAAAGTGAATGTTATAGAAAACTCAACAATTTGTTAAAAATCAACAGACATTGAGTACTGTATACTCAATGTTAGAGGCTCATAAGAGGAGTTCAAAAATGATGTTAAGGTGAGCAGCCTTTAACTTACCCATTTGTCCTAAGCATTCTCACTTTTACCCCCATGATAATGCTTTATTATGGTTCATATTTTGGAGGACCCTATGATAAATGTTTCTGATTACATTCTGTATTTCCTTTATAGTTTTCTTTGGTGGTTTTGATCGTTTTAAGTAGAGTTTTTCATCTTCTCCATATCTGCTGTGAAGGACATATATAATTTTATGCATGAATGTGCTCCATGGGAGGACATGAATTTTTAATTACTACACCTGGCACCAAGCCATATGACCACTGAAATGCTGACTGAGGCTGTCAAATACTGGCTTTCCTATGGCTGCATGTGTGGTGTTTCAAGGATGCAGGAGAGAAAGATTGGTCTGCATATTTGAACATCTCAACTATAAACCCCAATGCTCACCACCTTCACCATCATTCCAATTACTCAACGAAGACTATGAATGAACATTCAAGTTATAGAAAGTTAACATAAAAGTTCAATTGAGCAAACTTTGTAAGCCAATGGAAAGATTGAACTTCCTTCTTCAATTAATTGCCAGGGACTTGAGGTTATCTTAAAATGAATAAACATGTCCAGATATCTAATTTAAGACTTTGTTTCTTTCTTGTGCATCTAGGTAGTTTTAAAACTACCCTTGCTAATTCCCCATATTCTTTTTGATTATTGCCTTTTAGAATATTAGAACTCATAGGGTCCCCTGGTATAGTAAACTAAAGCATATTGGAATTGTTAAATATGATTTACTGATCTTTGCTTTAACAAGTTTAAAATGGTCAGAAATTTCTGAACGTACATTTTGTTTTGTGTGTCATACAAGATATATCATTCTGAAAAAGACAGACATTGGTTTCCTCCTCCCTTTTTCCCTTACCCTCGGCCCCTTCCCACCACAGAGCTATACAAGTAGAAGAGGATTCTGTGATCCATATAAACTGGGTCCAAATATATTCCTTTGAAATAAGCTTGAATACTTTATTGCTTTCTCTTGATGAGATCTTTGGCTTCACAAGGGTAACATTTTTCTCTTGATACTATATACTGGCATTTTAGCAATGATGATGGAAAGTTACTAAACTAGGAAAAAATTGTGAATGCTGCAATTCTTAGGATGTTGTCACCCTTTGCTCTTCCAGAGAGAGATCCTCTACTCCATTATTAACTACTTTTCACAGTAGATGGAGCTGCTAAGTGATTGGTAAGCTTGGCGCATTCATTGGGTCACATTTTACTACTGAGCCAGGTCCAATCCCAGACTTGGAGTCTGCTCTGGGGCATAGATTTAGGAGAGAAGAAAACTTAATTTAACTTTGCAAGCCTAAGTTAATACACTAGCAATGCATACCATAGAACACCCACAGAAGAACAGGCAACTGTTTCTTGTGTATTCCTCAGTCATTAAGAAACTGGTGTTGGCTGGCGTGGTGGCTCACGCCTGTAATCCCAACACTTTGGGAATCCGAGGCAGGCGGATCACCAGGTCAGGAGTTCGAGACCAGCCCGACCAATGTGGTGAAACCCCCGTCTCTACTAAAAATGCAAAAATTAGCTGGGCGTGGTGGCACGCACCTGTAATCTCGGCTACTCAGGAGGCTGAGGCAGGAGAATCGCTTGGACCCGGGAGGCGGGGGTTGCTGTGAACTGAGATCGTGCCACTGCACTCAAGCCTGGGTGACAGAGTGAGACTCCATCTCAATAAATAAATAAATAAATAAATAAATAGAAATAAACTGGTGTTATTGTTCTAGTATGTATCACCCCATTAGCAGACAAAAGGAGGGGAGGAGGTGTGACTGGCAAGTATATAGGAAAACGGAGAGAGGTTTGTTCCATTTGAACAGCTATGAATTCTTATTCTTTCGAAGTATGAGAACAGCAATGCTTTGTCAACCCTTGTGATGCCAGCTGGCATTCTGATTTCTGTAAAGTTTCCTAAGATTCAGAAATCCAGATGAATTTCTGCCTTCACAGTGTTACCTCATAACTACTGGGTTGGTTCTATTTCTGGTAACTCAGACACTCAAATGTGTAAACATGAATAGAATAAGGCCATTTCGAGATAAGTTTACAGTTTTTTTAAGGAAAGAAGAGAAAAACCATATAAAATAAGTAGAATACAAGGCAGAATTAATTAGTTGTTAGGTAAGTAGCAGGAAGAAAAAAGAAATGAGTAGTCTTCAGGGACTGGGGTGGGGAAGAAAGGACTGATTCACAAAGGAGGAGGAATAGTTGATAGAATTAGCTAGGCAACTCTTGCACTGTTGGTGGGAGTGTAAACTAGTACAGCTATGTAGAAAAAGTTGGCAAAATCTATTAAAATTATATACGGGCATAATTTTCTATCCAGTAATTACCCTTCTTAGAGGTTATCCTGGGAAACATCCACAAGCTTACAGGGAAGCATGCCCAACAACATTAATTCTAACAGTGGCTGTAACAGTGGAAACTGGCTGTAATCTATGGATTTCTAAGGAAATGACTATGTAGATAAACTAAAACATAGCCACACTACAGAGTCTTACACAGGTATGAAGAATAATCTGATAACTCTACATTAAAAATATTATAAGACATCTAGGACACAATGTTAAATAAGCAAAATCACATGCAAAATGATAGCACATAAAACAACATGCATGTATGTGCAAATACATAGAAAAAACAGGAGGTGCCACAACAAATTGTTGGCAGCGGATTCTTTCAGAAAGATGCCTAGGATTGAACCTATGTTTAAATGGGACATAAGCCTTAGCTGTATATATGCTTATATTACTCATATAATTAAATTTTTGTAAAATAATTTTTCAATGAAGAATCCAAATAAGCAGGAGAAGAAGCTGGGAAGGAAACAGGAAGATACCTGGGAGAAAATGCAAATGTGCACCCAAGCTCCAAACTGATCCTTAACTCCTTATTGCCCATTCTTCTAATCTGGCTCATCTCAAGTTTTGCTATCTAAAATGCATATATGGTTGGGTTACTCCCCTTCCTAAAAGGGTTATACAAACTCCTTCTGAAGGCCTCCGAAATCTCACTTTACTGCTCCTTTTCAGTTTCACCTCTCTCCAATTCCTTTCCTGCATTTTCAACTGTAGCTGGACCAAACCACTCGCAGTTTGTGCCTGCACCACCCTAGTTGCACCTCTGTGACTTTGTGCGTGCTGCTGGAAAGATCCTCTCCTCTTTGGTCACCTAGTAATCCTCAAGGCTGTCAAGTCCTGGGTAGAAGGCTTTCCTGAGAGCATCACCTCTGTCACTATGAATTACCATATCCTTCTTTTTTGCCTGTATCATCGGCTGCATATACTTCTATCACCTACATCACTCTCTTGGATGCCTTTTTCCTTACCTTTGGACAGTTTAAATTTTTTATGGGTAGGGACTATGTGTGTCAAAAATTTATTCATTCACTCACTCTTTTATTCAACCAAAAATTTAGTGCCTCTTACATTCCAGGCATTATGCTGGGTGCTGAAGAAGACAAAATAGAATAAAACATATTTTCCCTTCTCAAGAATCTCCTAACAGTGGGGTAAAGGAAGAAATGGGTGGAAAGGTAAGAGCAAAATTAAGATGGTGTTATTACCATGGGAGAAAAAAACTTTAAAACTGAGGACATGGTGGACACTGGACATTGCTTTAGCAGGTCACTTCCCAATCTCCCATTTCCTCACCATGTACTGACAATGTCACCCACATTGTGTCTGACTTGCCCCACCTATCAGCAGGCATATAAGCCAAGCAAGGTCAGACACTTCTTCACTCCTGTCATTATATTCTTGAGTAGTGGGACATGAAGACAGACATCTTGGCTGCTTCCAGGGCAGCAGAAGCAGCCCCATGCCATGTGGCCCAGTGGTTCCTGCAAGGGTCTTATTTGTTGTTGTCCTTCTAGTCTCAGCCTCTTGCCTTCTCTCGACTCTGTGAGGTATCATGCATACAACCCTATTTCCTTTTCCACTGTAATTTCCTGGGGAGTTAGTTTCTGTCACTTATAACCTACAGCTCTATCTGACATCCTGGGTGAGCAGTAGCTAATGCCACAGAATGGTCAAGAGTCCAAAGCCTGAATAATGTCATTTGGATTCCAATAGAGGGTCATAAGTGACTTCCTTTCTAAGATGCAATTCAGGTTTTTAGTTGGGTCAGAGCTTAATTATAGGGTGCAGTCAACCAGCAGGTTTGTGAACAGATTGCTCATCCCATCATGCCTCACTGCATCTTCTCTTGTGATTATTTGCATTCTTGAAGATTCTGATGAATATGGAGGTGAAGAATTCCAAGTAACTAATTTCTCTACAGGCTGAATGTGCCTATTGGTAACTGTCCAAAGGTCACTAATATAATACATGTCTTTTTTACAAATATGACCAGCCTGGGGTCAGCCAGCTTGCTTTAGAAGCCAAAGGGTGCTGACTTTCTCTGGAATTTGTCTTACCTGAGCAAGTACTTCTTGTTAAATCAGCTAGTTTATTTGCCTTGGCTTGTTTTGGGAACCAGTCAATTATTAATAAGCTTTAAAATGCCTCATGAATTTGATGATAAGGGAGAAGTCTGGATTCCTGACTGACTTCATGAAATAAAGCTCTCCCTACCACACACTCATAACATAGACAGAAGAGCTGGAATCAACCATACAGTCTTACATTTCTTTTCTTTGTACTTGTACCTGTGGGTAGGACAGCGGTGGGGGCCATATATAAATGAATTCAAGTTTAATTAAGACTAAATTAACACAAAAAAACCATACATTGATCACTCAGTTCTTTACTGGTGTGGATAATCACTTTGTTCTGTCAGGCAAGCTTCCTTCCAATTGATTGCCTCGGAGATGACCCAACAAGGCCTCTCTCAAAGCTCTTTTCCTCTGGGAACCAATTCCCAGTCCCACCACCAACCAGGCAGATTTTTCCCTGCCATCACACACACTCCCTCCAGTGAATTGTTAAAGCACCTTTACAGAGTTTATGTTAAGATCTCCGATTATGGATACAGGGGGACCTCCATTCAAACCACTGACTCTCCTACCACTGGTCGTTCTGTGTGACCTTGGGAAAGCTCTTCATCTCTCTGAATCTCATTTTTATATTCTGCAAATTGGGTCTGATAACGAGCTCATAGTAATTCTTTTGAGGACTAAATAAAGAACATAGATGTGAAAGGCACATTGGTGGGCATGTAGCAATGTGATTGTTGATCATCATTTTAAATGATATTTATGTATTCATCATTTATATTTATTAGTTCTCTCCTTAGGACTTACCAAGATCTATAATATTCTAATTTATTTGTTTTATCCCCAGGAGAACATAAAATTTTCATTCTTGTATGCCAAGTGGAGCTAATATTTGTAGAGTAAGCTTTTACTACCATTGTTATTCTGTTAGTCTATTATTATGTCTTATATGATCACTGTTCTAGGCCATGAGGCCAATGTTACTCATTTATGCATGCTGAGCACCTAGCATGGTGTTTGGAAGTGTTTAGAAACTCCACATCCATTACTGAGTGAATGAATAAAGAAACTAAAGATGCATTGTCCCAAGTGTCCTTTGAAATAGAAACTTCCTTGGTGACAGAGACTGTGGCTATCTTTGTATCCATGGAACCTAATAGGTGTCCAGTAAACATTTGCTGAATTTATTCTGTTAAAATTGAGAGAAGGGATTTGTGACTTAATTACAGAATAGCAGTGAGCTGAGTTCATTTCTGCTAGCCCTTCTATTTTCTGTCTGCCTTGGTTTATTTCTAGTCCCTATTGTGGAACCTGGCATGAGAATCTATCAACAGGAAGACAAAAGGGATTAACTCAGTAAGAACTGAATTGAGTTCTCAGTAAGACTCAACAACATCTCTTTCTAATTCCTATTCAGCCCCCACAGTTGTATCATGGCAGGTGAGAGAAAGAAATCATATTGTGTTCTTGCTTCCTTGCCCATTCTAAATTTTTTTATGACATGGAAAATCCCAGCATGAAAGGGAGACTGGGAGGGGAAAGTAACTCACATAAGGGTAATAAACAGTCTTAGAGGGTGTCAGGAAAGGTGAGATTTGCTTTAATTGGGAGTGGTGGTACTGTAAAGGGTTGGTTGTATAAACGTGAGTCTTGGGCCTTTTTAAACCCAAGACAGTTTAGCTGACTTCTTACCTCCAAAAAACCTGCTTTTTAAATTCACTATGCTGGATGAAAAGGAAGGGAGAAGGTTGACATTGAAGGGAGTTGACTGCTCTTCTCACTGTCTAGGACTATTTCTCTAATTGCTTTATCCATGAAATGGTTCTGCCTTCACCTTCAATGATTAGGACCCATCCAATGCTCCCCTACCAAGATACCAGCAAAGGAGTAGCCAACTATGGCCTAGCCAACTATGGCCACCAGAGTGGGGAGCAGTCAATGTGAAAACAATTCACCTGGATTTCTCAACTGGTATTTAACTTGCAATCACTGGTTAACGCTCACCAACACTCTCATCCCATTGGCCAGGCACCTTTGTGCAGAATGCCCTGAACAACACAAGAACTTGGGTTGTAATCCAAATTCTACTAGGTCCTAGGATCACTACTATGGCCTCTTACTAGCTGTGTGACTTTATACAAGTTACTAAACCTCTCTGGGTCTAACCTATATGTATAATGTCGTGTTTGCCTAAAGGTGCTAAGTTCGTCTTTTGGTATCTCTTGTGACTCTCAAATTGTCTTGCCATGAAACTGCTCTAGATATTCCCAGCCTAGACTAGTTGTGTGGGTTGAGTGGGAACATATTGATGATATTCTCACCATTGACCCCCTTTCCTTTCAAATTTCCTCCAAAGACCTTGGTTATAGATAGACTTTGTTCATCGATGTAAACAAACATCTTGTCAGAGCCACATACAGGTTGATAAAAACTGGAAAACATAGAAAGGCCTCTGGACAAATCATTTCACCAGTGCCCTCTTAGGTGGATAACAGGGGACCTTAGAGATGTTTGAATGGCATGTACAGGGACATTCATAACCACATAATCTCACAGCCAGTGACTGAAAACAACCTCAGTGTCCATCAACAAAAGAGTGAACAATAAAATTGTAGTATATTAATATGGCAGAATACTACATGCCAAAGAAAACAAACTACTGATACATGCAACAATGTGGATCAGTGTCACAGATATTAGGCTGTATGAAAGAAACCAGATGTAAAATGGTACCTGTCTGATACTATTTATATGAATTTAAAGAACAGTGATAGCAATGGAAGTCGGAAGGTGGGTTACCTAGGTATAGATATCATGGATATTGACTGGAAAGAGTATGGGATTACTGTCATGCTCTGTATCTTCATCTGGGTGATGGGTACTTGAGAGTTTACATTTATAAAAAAACAATCGATATACTTACAATTAGTGCACTTTATGTATGCTGTATCCCGATAAAAGTGTGTTTATGTATTTACACACACTCATGTAATTATTCAGTGACTGGGAATATAGATAGATAGAATACAGGTAGATGATAGATGATAGATAGATAGATACATAGATAGATGATAGATAGATAGATAGATAGATAGATAGATAGATAGATAGATAGATAGATAGATAGATAGATAGATAGTTTTGGGTTTTGTGTTCTCCCTTGAAGGAAATTATAAAGGGGAACTAAAGGTCTTTTTAGTGAACGAATCCCACAGTGGTGTTACCATCAATAAAAAATGGCCTTTGGATTTAGATGCCTAGAGGCTAGATTATATTGATGGTTATTAGGAAATGCTTCTAAGGAAGGCTAACCTCTACTAAATGAATAATCAGTCTTTGGTTACCCTGAAGGTAAAATATAAATCTAATGGAATTTATTTTGACACAATCAAATTATATTGACTTCCCAGTAATGGCCTCTGTGCCTCATTAGTAAGCACAGGAAAGATTATAGTAAACCATCAATCACAAAACTCATTCAGAACCATCTCTTAAAATGTAGAATCCTTTGCTAGAAACACAATAAGCTTATTAATTAAAACGCAGTTGATGCCTCTCTGTTCTTCACAAAATAATTTGATTTATCTGTTCACTCACATGTTAAGGTCAAAGATAAAGAAAAATACCATCAGCAATATTTTTAAAAAATCTTTTAAAATGTATGTATATCTAGAACTTTTTTCCTTTTTTGAATGTGAGTGATAACGAAAACAAAGGATAACAAAGATTTATAACTTATTAATTTGAAAATATACAGATGTGAGCAGCATTGCTGGAAAACCTATCAGTTTATTTACATAGTACCCAAATAATTGTGTTGACATGGAAATATTAATGTGCCTAAATTCTCAACTCTATGCTTATAATTTTCTAACAAATTATTAAATTTCAGAATTTATTATACATTATGTTCATTCAGGTGAGAAAAAGAAAAAAGGAAAAGGAAATGACAGACATTCACTTAATAAGGACCAAGCAAAAGCAGGCATGTATTATTGATGAAGAATTTTTCTCTTCAGTGTAAATTCCCATTTGAGAATGTATTAGAGAACTTGGAGGAAGAAGACAGCTGCATGGCAATATCAGGATTTGCTAAAACATATGGAGTGCAACCCATAAACCCACAAGTTTTATTAGAGTGGCCAGGAAACATGTTTCTTTCCATCCACCTAATTCTAATAAGATGCTAAAGCAAAGGTCATCATGTAGCAAATGGTTTTTCAACAGCGTCTCCCAGGACTCCGAGGTTATTTGGAGGGCAAGCTTTCCCAATTCCCTCCACTTTCAAAAGAAGTACAGAGAGAGAAAAAAAATGAGAATGCTTTTTCTAAGGAAAAATATGTTATAGAAATGCTAAGAAAGACAACAATGTATTCTTTCCAATAAAGACACCTCAGGTTAATTTCAACACGTTGCATGTCCACAAAGAAAGGAACCACAATTGCAATAAGGTTCTGGTACAAGGAAATAATAAAACCATTTTAAAGATAAGTCTTCATTATTTTTTGGTAGGAGGGAAAAACTTTCAAAGGGGATAAAATACTACTCTTGTGTTTACAAATGAGAACACTGAAGCCAGGTGGGTAAAGTTACCTGTCTGAGGTCATTGTTTCTCAAACCATCTTTCCTGGACGAGTGACATTAGCAGTACCTGGGAACCTGTTAGAAGGGCAAATTGCCAGTCCCCACTCCAGACATATGAAATCAGAAACTCTGGGGACAGGGCCCAGCAATCTGTGTTTTAACAAACCCTCCACGTGATTCTGATTCTGCTAACGTTTGAGAACCGCTACCCTAAGTTGTTAGAGAGGAAACTAAAAGTCTTACAGCTAGAACCAACTTCTCCTTGCTGGAAGTCCTAGTGACAAAGCTGAGAATAGAGCCAAGTAGGCCATTAAAACTTATTCCTTAAGTTTTACCACTCTGTGGACAATCTCAGAGAACACACATTATTCATATTACATTAAAGTGGACCTTGGGGTAAGATAAGTTCTCCATGCTAGTAACAATAGGATTGTGGGAAAAGCAAAATGAGTCAACTTAGCCAAATCTTTTTAGAAGTAGGAAATGTACCTTAATTTTAGAGGTTTCTCATCGGGGTCCTCAATATTTATGATATTTCTTACACAACATATATGGGTTTCTCTGAAAATCTAAAATGTTTATTCCCAGCATAATTTATCATGCTTCATCAATTTTGCTTTAAAAAGGTGTATTCTTTGGAAGGCTTCAGGTCAACTGCCTTGTTTTCCTTGGGTCTCTCTTAGAGGTCACAAATGCAGGCAGGCAGGTGCCCTGAATGAGTGGAAGACAAGCAGTAAAATTGTTGATAACCAAAAACCACAGACCCTATCTGAATGAAGAAGCTCCTCACCTCTGGCCAGTTGTTGCTGTATCAGAATACAAACCAAGCAATTGACACATCTTCCAGTTTGTTATAGAAACCAGAAATCTGATTTTTTTGGGGAAAACCCTTGGTTTTTAAATGTTAGCAACAAATTTGTGTTTTCAAATGCCATGCAATCTATATAAGATATGTGTGTGGATCATCAGTTCTTGACCTCTGTTACATACTAATACATAACATATTGTGAATAATTGATGACCAGATTTGCCCAGGGGAGAACTGTCTACCTGGGATTAAGGCAGGTACCTGTTAACTTTAAGAGCATAACCTCAGTTTACAAAAAGTTTCCAACAGAAATGTGTGGCCCTGGAGAACATAGAGATGTTATGGTGTGAGTATACATATGGGTTTCAGGATCAGTCAAACATTATCTTATACTGCTGTGACCTTTACTGCAGCTAGCTAATGCTACCTTTTCAGTATTTTCCAAACTTTGCAGGTCAGCATGATACTGCTTTTTTCTGACACTATTTCTAATGTTACTGTCACAAAACTTTTAAGGGTGTTGAAGCCAACAGGCAGGGTAGAGGTGCTGTGCACTAGGTGCTTCATTTCCAGGTAAGGAGACAGGCGAGGGGTGATCCAATTACTTGAGTGGGGTCAACAACCAGTAATGGGACAATAGTACATGTGGAAGCAGGGACCCTCCTGAGTGTAATTCCTGTTTCTTTTTTTTTTTTTTGAGACGGAGTCTCGCTGTGCTCCCAGGCTGGAGTGCAGTGGCGTGATCTCGGCTCACTGCAAGCTCCGCCTCCCGGGTTCACGCCATTCTCCCGCCTCAGCCTCCCAAGTAACTGAGACTACAGGCGCCCGCCACCACGCCCGGCTAGTTTTTTGTATTTTTTTTCAGTAGAGACGGGGTTTCACCATGTTAGCCAGGATAGTCTCGATCTCCTGACCTCGTGATCCACCCGCCTCGGCCTCCCAAAGTGCTGGGATTACAGGCTTGAGCCACCGCGCCCGGCGAATTCCTGTTTCTTTACATCTGACTATGTAACGCAATTTGCCTTGAAGGGACAATGGAACATTGAGAGATACGAGAAGGCTAGAACCCTGATTCTGCACACCTCTAGGGCATTTAGTGTCAATTTCTTATGTAAAGAGATACAAAAACAGCAACAACAACAACAACAACAAATCAATCCAATAATCCTCTCTGTACTGGAGTGAGAACCCAATTGAAAGATGATGCTAACTTTCCAAAAAGGAAATGCATTATTTAAATTACCATCAATTACCAACTTATTTATTATCTTCTATGCCATATTGTTATTCCAAAAAAAACCACAAAATTAAATGTCATGTATTGGTAGATGCTGAAATCTAGTATCATCACATTGTAATTCTTGGTATGTGAGAAAATATTTTGGTTTATGTTCATTTCCTGATTGTCCCATTTGTATACTTAGAGTAGTTGGTCTTACAAACTGCATTTTTCTAATAGTTATTTTATTATTTTTGTTTTTACAACTAACCTTTGAATCATGAAATTTTGTTTCTTGAAGTAAGTAATAATCCACTCCAATGTTTCCCAGACTTTTAGCTGGGAAACCCATTCTTCAAGTGAGAGGTCATGAGGTTACCCAATATAAAAACAGAACTGAAGCAGCTATGAGATTTCCAGAGTCTCTCCAACAATGTTTTCCCCTAATATTTTTTCTTTGACAGTTTTTGCTGCATAAAACTCCAGAAGTTCACTAGCTTACATCAAAAAAGCATTTGTTCTCATGAGAGTTGGCTGACGTAGACTTGTCTTATCTGGGTAGCTCTCCATTAGGCTGTCATCTGAATTGGACTAAGGTTTGTTCGTCCACATGTCTCATGTAGGTCCAAGATTAAAGGGACAGGCAATACCAAGGAGAGGCTGTTCTTGTGACAGATTTTAAAGTGTAAGAGGGCAAGCTCTACAATCATACATATTTTAAGGCTCTGATCACATCGTGCCTGCTAATATCTCCTTGGCTGAGACCATTTATATGGCCAACCCCGCAGTCAAGGAGAAGGGAAGAGCACCCTGCTCACCATGAGACCACTGCAGAGGATATGTATATATAATTCTGTTCCAGGAGAATGAAGAATTTGAACTATTAATTCAATCATCCACATTATCCTACCCTGTGGTGATCTCAGAGTCAACTCTGTGTAACTCGTAAAACAATAACAAGTAGTTACCATGCATTGAGTATAACCACCTCATTTTACAAATGTATAAAGCTGAGGTTTAGAGAGACTAATGACTTCTCCATGTCTACACAGCTAGAGACAGGTCTAGAGCCCTGATGGACTACTCAAAGTTGTGAAATTTCTCCAGCACAATATAATAGATCAGATCTACCTTCAAAAAATGTCCCAAGTCCCTTGAATTAAATAGAAATGTTGTAAATGTAATTTTGAATATACAAATATGCCTTTATTTTGCTGTTGGGTTTATAAGCCTGTTTAATACAGAAACAGGAAGATGGCTTAGGTACAGTGCACATAATAGAGCTTTATTCTTCCAAGACCTGGCATTTACTGGCATTGTGGCCTCGCACACAGTATTTGCTTCTTTAAGCATCTTTTCTTACATTTATCAAATAGGATAGTAATGATTCCCTCAATGAATTTTTGTGAGATAAAACATCTGACACTCAGTAATTATTAGTTCCTTTTCATTGGTTTATCATTCAGTAGCTGAGAGCTATGCTTTCCTTTTCTTGGGTACTGTTAGGAAACGAATATCCTGATTTTCAGGAGCGTATCTTCCTTACTGAAGACATATGTATTACAGAAAATGGACCAACTAATTCTCTACATGGCAAAGGACAAAGAGGTCAGTCTTCTTTGCCCAATTCTCATGTTATTTGTAATATGGAATTTCTTAAGACATTAAGAAAACTTGAAATGACTGCAAGTCAGATTCCAGATTCAATATGTGTTTGGTAATTACTATAAAAATGGACAGCAGAATTCAAAAGGTTTGAATAATTTATCTTGCAGTAGAATTTTTAAAGGCCATTTGGTCAGCAGGGTGCTTATTTGACATGTGGCTGGTGTGCTTTCTCCATTTTTTATTGATGGTCAGGTGGTATAAGCAGAAACTCTGCAACATATTTGTCTCACTTGGATGTTTGCTCACCTTGCACTGCTCTTTCAGCTTGAAGCTAGTATTTCTCCTGCCATGAAAACTTGTCTATCTATTTATTAGTCTGTTATAATGTCTATAAACATTAGATTGCTTTTGAGGAACAAATGCCTAATTTGTAAAAAGAAAATATATTTTAAAAAATTTTCCCGGCCGGGCGCGGTGGCTCAAGCCTGTAATCCCAGCACTTTGGGAGGCTGAGTCGGGCGGATCACAAGGTCAGGAGTTCGAGACCAGCCTGGCCAATATGGTGAAACCCCGTCTCTACTAAAAATACAAAAAAAAAAAAAATTAGCCAGGTGTGGTGGTGGACGCCTGTAGTCCCAGCTACTCGGGAAGCTGAGGCAGGAGAATCGCTTGAACCCGGGAGGCGGAGGTTGTAGTGAGCTGAGATCGGGCCACTGCATTCCAGCCTGGGAGACAGAGCGGGACTCCATCTCAAAAAAAAAAAAAAAAAAAAAAAAAA